>NW_018164849.1:72672-90525 GCF_001263595.1 Phalaenopsis equestris
CAACGTCCCTCCTCCCCCGCCGCCGTCGCCGCCCACGCTTTGCGACGAAGTACCGTACGAAGCAATCTATGAAGCGACACATCATCACGGACGTGTCAACTCTGAAAACAATGCATTGAAGCCCCAACCATTGCTCCTTCATGCTAACGCTCACTACAGCAGGGCCATAAGTTCTTTCACGCGCCAACGTGATAACTTGAGAGGCCGTGTAACTCTTTCCAGATATACGAAGCAATCTATGAAGCGACTCATCATCACAGACGTCGTGTCAACTCTGAAAACGATGCATTGAAGCCCCAACCATTGCTCCTTCATGCTAACACTCACTACCGCAGGGCCATAAGTTCTTTCGCGCGCCAACGTGATAACTTGAGAGGCCGTGTAACTCTTTCCAGATTGTGGGGCAAAAGATTGTACCTATATTTGCTAGTTTACAATAGAATTCTTTAAGAGGGCTAGATCCCATGATTTTTTCCCTTTCCAAAATTTTCACCTAAAAATCTTCTGTCATTTCTGCCCATCAAATCTATTACCGAGTGTGTGATGAGTTCTCGGGCAACGCTAAAACGTTAACTACCACTCTACCACCACAAATTCTCTTCCACGCGTCACTCCTGCATTTACATATATAAACATTTATATTTACAAGCATACCACTCAAATATTTAATATCCAATCAAAAATAGAACATCACTATCATTTTCTTGCACAAGTTTATGACACCAAAATATTATCAGTCTAAATGTCAAATTGTAGGTGTTGGATATGTAAATATATAAATTGTGTGGTATGTTTATGAAATTTTCTTTTTTAAATTGAAATTCAATTTTTAATTTTTTTCCTTATTGCATCAAAAAAGGAAAAAAAAAATTTCCGTGACTTTTGGTGTTTAATTTAGGCATTCAATTTCAATCTTTTAAAAAAAAAAAAATAGTAATAATTAATTTGCAGAAAAAAAATATTTTTCCAAAATATGTTCTAATTAATTAAAAATAAAATTAACAATATTTTACACTTCAATAATTTTGATTGAGTAATTGGTTTCTCTCAAATTAGATGACTTGGTTCATGCTTAATGTTTTTTTGCTGGGTTTTTTATTATTTTGTTGTTTTGAACTACTTCAACGCCTCAATACTTTTGGATCGAAATTTACATAATACCAAATTTTACATAAACTAGAAAAAGGGTAATTATATATATAACATTCATGCACGCCCAAAAATGATATGCATGAATCTCGAGGTAATTTAATAGTGCATATTTTAAAAACATAAAACAAGGATCATCAATCTGATTGGTTGAAGAACCTCCATCCGATCGACAACTAGTTGACCGAAAGGCTGGCGATTAGCCGTAAGACTACTGATCGGTTGTGGGTCAGTCTGATAACCAAAGAACCACCTAGGCAAAAAAAGATAAAACAAAGATCATCACTCTGAGTGGTTGAAGAACCTCCATCCGATCGACAAGTAGTTGATCGAAAGGCTGGCGATCAGCCGTAAGACTACTGATCGGTTGTGGGTCAGTCTGATAACCAAAGAACCACCTAGGCTGACCAGAAACAAACATTCACATCAATGATCGAACAAAGGTCTAGTACCCCCATCAGTTTCACAACTATCAATGTAAGACTATCTCATCAACTCCCCAAAAAATCTCAACAAATCAACAAGAAACTATAATCAAGCAAGCCGACTAGCCACACTAAAGCCGACCGCCTTGTCAAACAGAAGGTCGACCGACACCCTGGCAAAACAGCCGACCGACTATAGCTTGGTCGACCGACTCTTGGACAGGTCTAGCAGAAGTTGAAAGCCATAAAAAGGTGATAGAATAAATTACAGATATAAAAAGACACGACAAAAAGAAATAATGTCCTATAACACCTTTATGAAAGCAAAGGCAGGCTTGTAATTTTCTGTCTTTGACCTTCTATCTTCTATAAATAAGAGGTCTATAGCATGTATTAGGTGTTTTTTGGCCTTTCACTTTTTGCCTCTCTGGACCCTGATCACTTTAGGCTCTTCTCTCTAGACCCACTCTTGTAGGATATATAAAATGGGTAACTGAGCCTAAGATTACCCCAATTCACCCATATGGGTCAAGTGTTTGGTCTTTTCATCTCTTTCTTACTCTCTACCTCTCTTTCTACTTCTCTCTCAGGACAGATTTAGATTCAACAATTCAAAATTTTATTTATTTACTAAACTAATATCAATATAAACTTTATAACTATTGAATTCGTGTATTTATACTCGACTATCACACATTTGAGAATTTGAAAAAAAAAAAAACAAAAAAAATAAAGTTGAAATTATATCTTGGTTTTCAATATTTAGTTAAAATTTTAAACGCAATTTCATGAATAGCCAAATTTCATATATATATATATAGGGCACTGATGATTTGCAAAGGAAGAGAGAGAGTATATAAAGTCTTACCTTGGAATCCAAGATAAGTAATTATAAAAGGAATGATGAGAGGAGGCACCTGTAGCTCTGCCCAGTGGACTACATTTACAAGGTGCCACAATTTGAGGCTCACTCTATGGTTACTAATTCTCTAATCATTATTATTCACTCAACCTATCATTATTTCTTTATTTTTTTATTATTATAAAAATTGATATAATTAAGAGGTTTGCAAAAATTTTATTTTTTTGAAAAAAAAAATATTGTTTTTGATGTTTTTGAAGGAGAAGGCTACATAATTTCAAAAACTATAGAAAATTAATATTATAACTACTAACTAAATTGAAGTTATAACAACCAAATCAAACCAACCAAATAAAATCACTTTAATTCATTTTTTTATTTTATCCAAATAATACATATCCCAAATAAAAATCACCAGCAACTCACAGATTTCAACATTATTTATAAAATTAGAAATATACATCTATCTTAGCACTTAGTCTGAAAACATAATTGTAGATTAAAAATTATGTTAGCATGAATTTCGAGGAGATCCTACAATCCAAGAGACGAGTAATATCAAGGGGTGGACTCACTAGCAAAAGACGTGGGGGACCCAAATGCCTGACCAAATGAATCAGACTCAAAACCAACTATTATAATAATGAGTGTGGCACAAACCAAGCGGCTCACCCAATCACAAGACAAATGACCACCCGAACCTAACACCTCAATTCAATCAAGCCCCAAGAAGGGGTCAATACCTCTAATCTTATGATCACACTAGGGACGAGGCACGAACAGTGACCATTCCCCAAGATTTCTTCGTCTAAGGGCAAACTAACTGTCGGACTAAGTTGATTCACAATTTGCCCAACAACTTAGCTTCGATCAGTCGACGGGAGTTCTTCGATAAAAATCAAGAGTCGACAACCATTATATCTACTGATCGACTAGACTTATCCGATCAATTCTACCGACTCCATGCCCTTAGGCCGTAGAAGACAGGTCGACCAGTAGCGAATATGTATCTAATCCTCTGACAACATAAATCAAGTCACTTGCTTCTCAATTATACACTAGCCAATGATTCGATAGCACAACCGACCGACAGCGCCTACCAGGCCCAACCGACTGAAAATGCTCGACAATGTCCTTATGAGAGCCCAGTCAGTCGAGCCCGAGAGCGGCGAGACCCTCTTCCCACAAGAGTGAAATACATAGAATAACCTTTATAGTTCATACTCAAGTAGGGGTAAAAATATAACTTAATTTATTACACCCTTTTGTCTATAAATAGGGGGTTTTTTCATGAATAAAAAGTTACACAATTCCCCTATCATATCCTACAGTTCATTACTGTGCACACACACTCTCTCTCTCTCCCTCCTATTCTACGCTTATTCCTTACATATGATTCACAGAATATATTCAGATTCAACAATAACATTAAGAAAATTAATATAAAAAAAAGGAAGACTTGCATAAATACTACTCAATTCTTATATATCAATATATCTAAATTTTAATTTTTACATACATTACATCTTACCATGCAAGATGTGTATTTCACTTTTCAACGGTGATATTTTTAATGTGATAATAGAAAATTATGGCGTAAATGTAAAAAAAAAAATTAATTGTTAGATATGTAAATACATAAGACTTACATATGTAAATGCCTCTCTTTTTGGGTGGCATGCATGTATACACATGTAAATGCCTCTCTTTTTGGGTGGCATGCATGTAAATCTCGTGAGAGAGAGAGAGTGTGTGCGTGTGTTGCAAGCTTCGAGAAACGAAGCCAATATATAGAGCTACTGGGCCTGAAAGTAGGGCCAAGAAAGCAATCTGCACAGCTTAGCATTCACAGAAATAGAATGAGACATTAAAACACTGACAGATACACAAATAGTAGCTACAGACAAGAAAATGAAAACGATTCCTCGTTAGAAACATAAAATAACAACTTTATTATTACTATTATCAATATTTACATCTATACCACTTAATTCCCACCTATTTACATATTTAACAACAAAATTTTAATTTTTACATACATTCCATCTTACTTGCCTTCCTACGAAACATCATATTTCACTTTTTAAAAATTTAAAATGATGATATATTTTTATGTGATACGAACTATTTGGGTGATATAAATGTATTAAGTAAAGTTTTGGGTGTTAGATATGCAAATACATAAGAATTAAATGGTATGTATGTAAATTCCCCATGTCCATTCCATAAAGAAATAAATTACGTACGTGCCTGTGTTGGAATTATGAAAAGTGGCTCCTAAAAACATACAGCAGCACGAAGGCAAAAAGAGCAGGTAATGCCAAACCAAAGGCCAAGCTTTATGGGATTTGGGCAAATGCCGAGACCAAATTGATAGAATATGACAAAGTTGAAAGTTAAATAACAAGACACCGAGTGAGTTCCACTTAAAATGCTTCGACTGTAATCAAATTCGTGTGGCCATGACTCGTTTCACAAAACGATGATGAATGACAGACACAACCTACATGTTGAAGCCGAAATGTTGCCCAAATGTTGCTCAAATGATAAACATGAAATTGGGCGAGTTATGTTTCAATTGTCTTGATTGCCGCTGAAGTTGCTCAACTTTCTTCGTCGACAAAACAGAATATTCGGATGCGTCGGGAACATCAAATTTATATAGACAAACACTCATATTGTTGGGTAAAATCAAGACATCAATATACAGATATAGGCAACTCATAAATCAAGGAGAAAAAGAGATTACTAAGAGGTTACAAGGGTCTCATGTACATCAAAAATAAACTTATATGAAAAAACTATAAACTTTTAAACCAAAAAGTAAATTGTAAACAGTGAGAAGGAGAACAAAAACATAAGATGACTCCAAAACTGACAACTCATAAAAAAGAACTGTTTTAATGATAGGTAGGCTCCATCCAAGGCAATACAAATAGCCAAAGATGGTAAAATAGTGTATGTAAAGGAAAGACACGGGCTGCAGTATCTGCTCATAAATGCAAAGAGAAGGCAAGGCATCCAGAAAGGACATAACAAAAAGTCAGAATAGAAGAGTGAGGCACGCAACATACACAGTGAAAGATTAATGAGTATTTGTATAAAATCTGAATCACAATCCCAAATTTTAGCCACATAAATTTGACTAGATGGCCGGTTGAGCCCATTGAAGTGCTGTTGTTTCATCATAGCACTGCAAAAACAAGCAAGAGCACCAATTTTCAGGAGAATTCTGTCCATGATACACATTAGAGGGAGAGTTGCCTTTATAGAGCTGTTGCTAGTCATAGGTCTTAACCAACATCTCAGTAGTGGAGCAGTGCAGGACCACAACAGCATGAGTAACCTGCAGGAAGAATATTTGGGAGCCTAACCAGCTCATAATGGCAGCAAAATATTATATGGGTTCTAGAATACTCTTCTTTACTCTATATATAGTGATTGTAATACATGTAAGAGTTTTAATGAAATAGTATTCATTCCACTCATCCCTGGTATGATTCTATTCACAACTTCTATTCTCTAGCAACTCTTTGTAATCCGTTGTTATCAATAGGATCATGATGGAGAGAAAAAATGTTAGACTATACGAGAAACACATCTGAAAATCTACGAGAGACACCCAAAATATAGTTCAGATTATCCCGAGTGCAGTTCGTAATAAGGACAAAACAATAAATAAATAGTAACTAAACGAGAAACACATCTGAAAATCTACGAGAGACACCAAAAATATAGTTCAGATTATCCCGAGTACAGTTCGTAATAAGGACAAAACAATAAATAAATAGTGTAGATACCATCATAATGATGGACAACAAGGTTATCACTATTGCATAGATAAGAAGTCAGCAATCACAACCACAGTCTCTGGTTGAGTCAACAAAACAAAAAATCTTGCAAAAATAATGTATACATATGCTGTGAAGTATAACTGCGTGAAATCAAAAAGTAACAACAGAAAGCCGAAACCATTTAGAATTAGACAACCAAAAATTTAAAATAATCCTGATCCAGTATTAATCGCCCAACAGTAACCAAAAGAATCAAACAACCAAATTCCAAAAACAGCCATGAACTTGAAAAAATGCCAAGTAATCTAGCAGCCAGAGAAATCAATTGAAAAAAATAAAAGACCAGAGACCCAGCAAAGTAAGACAAACATTTAGAGCATATATAGAACTTATTTATATGGGGTGGGATATCCCCTTTAAACTTCCATTTCCTATGCTTTTCGCTAACAACAAGACAAATTTTGTTTGAATCCCGCGGGGAAAAGAAACGGGAAAAGACTGGGCCCGAAACTTCTCATGGTGAGAAGCACCCTCAAGACAAGCGTCAAATAAAAAAATAATTTTCCACGACAGTTAACATGAAAAGTGAGGCATCTCATGATGTAAGTAGCTATTCTCATCATTGCCTTCCAGAAAGAAGATAATTTGTTCCCGCTTTAAACAAAAGAGAACCATGCTTTTGTGAGCGCCAATTGAAGAGAACAGAGTTGGAATTATAATGTCTTCAAACAACCTTAAACTTGCACATCAGATTGATTGTCTCAAGATTATGAAGTACCGGACCGCTAAGATGCTTAGGCTAGGTGGTCGAGCTCCAGGCACATACGATTGACAAGTTTAATTTAAAATATATTTATTCTATTTGTGACATGAGACAGCATCAATAGATTTCATGCCAAAAATTTAATTCGAAGTTCTAATTTCCTTCGTCATGCCTTCGGATTTAAAGAGCAAAAAGTGTGAGTTTTACTCTTATGTGGGACTAAACTTTTTCCAGCTTCACCAACGGGATGACTGAAAGCTCTCCCGTTTTATTTTACAAAAATTTACATACATACCACTCAATTCCCATGTATTTACATATCTAACATCAATTTTTACATACACACCACCTTAACCACACATTAAAAGATAAATTTAACTTTTTAAATGTTAAAATAGTGGTATCACAAAAATTAAAATACTGGTATTTTTTCGGTGGTAAAAATATAAAAAGTAAAGCTTATATGTTAGATATGTAAATACATAAGAATCTTGCTGCATGTATGTAAATGCACATTTATTTAAAAAAAAAAAAATGTATTAAAAATCTCTATTTTTTGTGATATTTGAGCTAAATAAAATAGAAAACAAAAAAATATGAGGTAAAATTATAATTAATTGGAATGTATAGATTTATTTATTAATTGTTTTGCTTACAATTGTTTATTAGTTTTCTTTAATACTTTTTTCTAAATAGAGCAAGCTTCATATGAAGCTTGTAATTTCATTAAAATATATTTAATTTAAATAGATAATGTGAGTGAAGTCAAATTGAAAAAGAAGTGTTTGATTTGATTCTCAATAGAGTTGTTATGCAATACTATCAAAAGATACAAAATAATTGAAACACTTGCACTATTTTTCAATTTATCAATGATAATGAAATGCAAGCGTCAAATAATAATTTGCCACGACAGTTAACATGAAAAGTGAGGCATCTCATGATGTAAGTAGCTATTCTCATCATTGCCTTCCAGAAAGAAGATAATTTGTTCCCACTTTAAACCAAAGAGAACCATACTTTTGTGAGCGCCAATTGAAGAGAACAGAGTTGGAATTATAATGTCTTCAAACAACCTTAAACTTGCACATCAGATTGATTGTCTCAAGATTATGAAGTACCGGACCGCTAAGATGCTTAGGTTTGGTGGTGGTGCTCCAGGCACATACGATTGACAAGTTGAATTTTAAATATATTTATTCTATCTGTGACATGAGACAGCATCTATAGATTTCATGCCAAAAATTTAATTTGAAGTTCTAATTTCCTTCGTCATGCCGTTGGATTTAAAGAGCAAAAAATGTGAGTTTTACTCTAATGTGGGACTAAACTTTTTCCAGCTTCACCAACGGGATGACTGAAAGCTCTCCCGTTTTATTTTACAAAAATTTACATACATACCACTCAATTCCCATGTATTTACATATCTAACATCAATTTTTACATACACTTTTACATACACACCACCTTAACCGCACATTAAAAGATAAATTTAACTTAAATGTTAAAATAGTGGTATCACAAAAACTAAAATACTGGTATTTTTTCGGTGGTATAAATATAAAAAGTAAAGCTTATATGTTAGATATGTAAATACATAAGAATCTTGCTGCATGTATGTAAATGCACCTTTTTTTTAAAAAAGAATATATTTATATTAAAAATCTCTATTTTTTGTGATATTTGAGCTAAATAAAATAGAAAACAAAAAAATATGAGGTAAAATTATAATTAATTGGAATGTATAGATTTATTTATTAATTGTTTTGCTTACAATTGTTTATTAGTTTTCTTTAATACTTTTTTCTAAATAGAGCAAGCTTCATATGAAGCTTGTAATTTCATTAAAATATATTTAATTTAAATAGATAGAAGCTTCATATTAAGATTTTTTTTTCTTTTTGTTAATACCGCTTCCTTTTTTTTTTGTTAAATTGTTCAAAAAAACTCTACCCTGGTTTAGATATTGATATTAGTTTGAGATAAAATTAATTCGGGTTTTATGATGAATAATATTTCATTTTTAAAACATTTAAAAATGTCTCTTTTTTAAAAAAAATGGTCGACAATATGTTTATTTTAAAAAAATGATCTACAATGTATTTTATTTAAAATGATCGAAGGTGTGTCTATATTTTATTTTAATTTTTTTTTTGTTTATGCTTGAATTTATTTATTGTTTGATAGTGAATTATTAGGATTTAAAATATTCATTTGCTTAATAAATATTATTTTAATATTCATGTTATAGATGTTTGATTAAAATTTTTTGATTATTTATATAGATATAAGGATTTCTTTTCATGTTAAAATTTAATGAATAGATAAAAAAACATCGTAGTTTAAAGAGATAAAGTGAGTGAAGTCAAATTGAAAAAGAAGTGTTTGATTTGATTCTCAATAGAGTTGTTAAAAGATACAAAATAATTGAAATATTTGCACTATTTTTCAATTTATCAATGATAATGAAATACGAAACTCTATTTTGAATTATGTGCTATTTTTTATTAATTTATTTTTATAATAAATTTGCCTCCATTAAAAAAATGTTGGCTTTACCCTTGGTTAGAGGATTTAAGTTTAAAGAGTTAATAATAATGCTTCAATGCTCCCAAAAAAGGGGTTATCATGGAAACCAAGTATGTCCCTATAATAGTATTTAAGCTGCTCATTCACTAATTTAGAAAAGCATATTGTAAATTTGTTAGGACTGTATTAAAGATTAGAGGCTTCATGAAAGGACTTAAGGGTGAGAGTAAAACCATTAATAATTTTAGTAGTAGCTTTGCCAAAAACAAGAAGGTCATCAACATACATTAAATGATTAATATTACCACGTATATTTCTTATATTGGAATAAGACCAATGAAGATTCAAAAGCCTAGAAAATGAATCCATAGTAATGGTAAAGAGATAAAGAAATAATTGACAACATTGTCTTAACCTAGAAATGAAAGAAAATTACCATGAAGCTCACTATTAATGATAACTGAAAAATAAAATCGAGTCATGCAAACTTGAACTCGGTCAGTAAATTTGGAAGAAAAATCCAACATTTCCAATTTGCCAAGAAGAAAATTTCTGTTAGCACAGTCAAATGCCAATTTAAGATTAATTTTGGAGCATAATTCCTTGGGATGGTTTGGGGCATTTCATTTTTGAGGAAGCATTTGCTAAAATAATATTATCTGCAACATATTATCTAGAAATAAATGTTAATTGGAACTAATGAATAATACTAGGCAGAATACTTTTGAGTATATCAACAATGAATTTGGTAATGATCTTGACTATAGTATTACAGAGAGCAAAATGTCTACAATCATTGATCTTGAGCATGGAAATTTTTGGGAATGAGAGTAAATGCGGAGTGTTTAACTCTGTCAGGGAGTTTGGAAGATCGAAAAAAAATGTATAGCTTTAATGCATGATGCACCAATCATATCCCAAGTATATTTAAAAATTTTAGAAGTGAAGTCATCTAAACCATGAGATTTCTCATAGCCAATAAGAATTTTTTTTTTTAAATCATCCTCGTAGAAATCAAAAAGAAGAAAATTACATTCTTGAGCAAGCATCCGACCAATAGACATATTGCGAAGAGGCATTAAGATAATTTAGGAGAGTAAAAAAGTATGGAACAACTTCCTTCACAATGTCCTCTTGTGAATTAATGTAAACGTTATTAAAAAGCAACACCTTGACATAGTTTCTATTACCACCACGCTTGATTCATTGCTACAAAAATTTGATATCATTCTCCCTCTTGGACAACCAAACACATTTCATTATTAGTTGATCGAATTGTTTTCATAAGATATAGCTTCAATGAGTTTATTTTGAGTGTCAATGACGCGCCGAAACTTACCGTTAAGTAAGCCGGCCGCACGACGCAAGTATGTGTGTCAAACAATAATGCAATTAAAGAGTACCACATATCAATCTCACAACAATAGTGTCAAAATATTTTTAACAGCAAAGTTCTAGTTTACCAAACCACTAAATCTAATTTGAGTTGTTCAAAATCAACAAATGAATCTAACAGTCCTAAAAATGCAGTAAACAGAAATAGCAGGAAAAACTATTGAACTTCTCAGATATACAAGGTTTATACTCCTGTGATAAAGTTTAAATGGTTTCTTGTGGTTTTCTCATGGGTCCCACGCTAGAGTTGATAACTAAGGATAAAAATTTCTCCTAATGTCTTTGTCTAGGTCAAAAGAAGACTAGAATCCAAGGAGTTAAGACTTCCTCACTCTCCATGCATTTTGCAGGTGTATTACGATGTCGTGGAAATGTTGCAAAATTCCACTGGAATAAGTTTATCCTCTCAAGATTCTATGATTAACATTTCGTTTCCACTACGCAGCGGTTATAGGTCAAAGCTTCATGAAAGTTTTTAACTTTCTTATCACGTCCGATAAGAAGTAAATGATGATTAAAAGGTTAACACATCAACATGAAACATTTATGCTTAAAAAGGGCATCGAGAGAACACAAGATCCATAGTATGAAAATTACAAGAAACCCACAATACTGACAACACAGGAATATAAAATGAAATTAGTTACAATGCATGATTAAAAAAAACATAAACTTTGTAATTGCAAGAATAAAGAAGAGAGATGATTTAAGGTTCACAAAAAACTCAAAAACAAGCCAAACAGTCCCTTACAATACATCAATGCCCTTTCTGATCAATGCAAGCATTCATAGATTTCTCTCATACAAATTGCCCTCAATCACGCCTTACATTATCATAAAAAGCTCTCAAACAATCATAAAAAAGACAAAATAACAAGAACATACCCTTTCAAGCGAAGCCGCAGAAGAAAACTCCCAAAAGCTCCAAAAGACTTCCCCCTAACCTTGGAGACACAACCCCCTAGGCAAAAGTGTTGTCATAATCACCAAAATATATTTTTATATTTAGATCATGCTTTAGTGGTCCCAAATAGGCCAAAAAATTTCTTCAAATTAGTCAAAATCCTAAAATTTAGTGTTTTGGCAGGTTGGTGCAAGTGAGCGAGCTCATGGGCGTGCGCATACACACGCCCAGCTGGATTTATCAAGTGCTGGCCAATTTTGGCAATTTCTGGCTTCAGTTGCACTCGTGTGCACTTCAGTGCACACATGGGCTAGATTTGGAAAGCCCGTGTGACAAGACTACAAGCGTAGGAATAAGCCACTTACTCAAAATCGAGTTTTTCCTCTTTTTTGCTCCAAATTCATTTTTTTTCTATTTCAAGTGTCTTAAGATCTGTAATCTTCACAAACAACAAAAAATACCTTTCTTAAGCGCAATATTACGATGAATGCGATAATTAACATGATATTTAATGCCAAAAAATTACATAAATTCAAGTCGTATCAGTCCATGGATTGGGAGAGAAGATCTCTATAAAGAGGTTGATGCTTTAAAAGTAGCAAGTGCCTTTGGGTGACCTTCAACTCATTGATAGTGTTCGAGTTGTAATTGAAGAAATCCAATTGGCATTTTGAATAGATTTTTGGGCATTCTTGTTTTATTGATAAGAACAAAAATATGATCACCATCCACAGGTAGGCTCTAAGTATAAGAGAAAATACTGATAAAATTCAAGAAAAAGCTCTAATAGTTTTTTGTACATGAATCTGCATCTATGAATGAAAATAGTACCTAAAGAAATAAGAATATGAGAATGGTAAGAAATGAAAGTGGCATAGCTTTGAAATGGAATCAAGGAAAAGAAAGGAGCCACAAGTCGTAGCTCAAGGCTCTATCAAACAAACATCTGATGGGATTATACATTTATTGATTAAATCAGCTAAATGAGAAACTAGTTTAAGGAGCTCAGTTAGACATAAATAAAAAACACATGAGTTTAAATAAATAAGTTTACTGGGAATAGGTGGCAGACCCCCAACTTTTTCTTCAAGATTATGAATATAGTTAAAATCACCAACAATAAGAAAAAAACCAAATAGTACATGCTAAAGTCAAAGATCTTTCTTACGAAAAGCACAATTGTCAGAGTAGACAATAGTCATAAAAATATTGGCATATGCTGAGGCATTCAATAACTCATGGATGTATTGAGGATGAGTTTCGTAACTGAAAAAAATATTTGTTGAATTTCAATTAATCTAGATGCATCCATTCTAAGATAAATGAAAGTTCTGAGCATTGTCTTCATTAGGAAAAATAGAGAAGTATTTAGAAGATGACATTTCAATGACAAAAATAATGCTAACCTTGATCTCAACTAGACAAAATAGTTCAAGCTTATGGTCTTTAGCAATTTTTCTACGATCAATAACAAAAATATCAGTGTTGAAATCTCTCACATTCCAAGAAGTTATAATGGAAAAAATACTAAAAAAAATTATAGTCGGGACGAAGAAGCGCCTCCTTTAGGACTTCATTTACTAAGTTTAGAAGTGTTGGAAAGGGCTGAGATATTTGGTTGAGTAGAATGATTCAACAACAAACACTTTTCCAAAGAACGCATTCAGTTAGAAGTCAGGTAGAGAATAATATTTGGCTAATTCTTCAAAGTGTTAGTTGGGTGCATGTTTGACGCAAAGAGGGGATTAATTTGTTGGTTTCATTCATGTTTGAGGTCATGTAAGGGATTAATTTGTTGATTCCCTCAGCACATCAAGAAGGGAATTTGTTGACTGAAGAGTTACTATTTTCAAGTGTGACAACAAGGGTATCAAGCTAGATACAGGGGATGTAGAGGGAAGCTGTGGCAAAAAAAAAATTTACTCTGTTTGTTGAGAATTCTACAGATGATAGCTCCATTCCCTTTCCAGCTACGACTCATGCAATGATTGAAGAAAAATATCGCGGGAGATGGGGGAGGGAAGTGGGTTAAAGTTTAGGGATTTAGAACAAATATTGTGGTCATGAACAAAACAATATTGCACAGATTGTACTCTGATGATCTCCACTCATAGATGATGAGTTGTTGGACGTCCTTGCCTTTAATATTTATGTGATGAAGTCCGACAAGATAGATTTGGTATTGATCTGAATAGCACCATAGCAAAAATGCGGCAAGTTCATTTGACTTTGGAATGGTCAATAGCTAAGGGATCTCTTATTACACTCACAATCTTTGAAATATCACTTTTTGACCAACAACACAAAGTTAAGCTAGATAAATACATTATGAAAACTCAAATGTACGATTGAACTTATTTCTCTCACTAAATGCTTTTTTTTAAAATTCACTAGCCATAAGGACCTGAATATGAATCTGAAGGGAGGACCGTGTTTCATTAATAATAAATCTTTTATTTTCAAGAAATTGACCCCTGATTCCAACTTATCAAGGAAGATTTTAAGAAGATTCCTATTTGGGTTAGGTTCTCCAATTTACCTCTCTGTTAATGGTCGGAAAGTAGCATTTCAAATATTGTGAGTATGATAGAAGTTCACTTAGTTGTTGACCCTCTCACAGAAGTCATCTCATTTTTACTAAGGTGAGTAAACCAATCAATACTAAATCTATCTTATCAAACTCTATGCCTATAAATTTTAAAAGCAATGACGTCTGACAACTCATTATTTGTGAGTGGAGATCGTCATCTTATAAATTTTGCAATACTTTTTTTGCATAATCACAATGCTTGACACAAATCCTCAAACTTTAACCCCTGAACTTTCCCCTTAATTGTGGCAGGTGTGGCACCGAGAAAGAGATTGACCTATCATTCCTAGAAGCCTCAGCAAAAAGTGAAACTTTCTTGTCATAACGTTCCTCTAAACCCCTGTATACGACTTCAATATCCTCACTACCATACCTGAAAATAGCAATTTCTCAACCAATAAATTCCCTTTCTGGTGTGTTGAGAAAACCAACAAGTCAATCTTCCACCTGACCTCACCCAACAAACGCTTAGGAGAAACAATCAAACACACTTCTCAATCAAACTTTTAGTTGACTGATATCTTTGAAAAAAATATTCCTTGACATATTCTACATAACTAAATACCTCAATCTAACCTCATATTTTTAAAACCAATAAATAAAAAGCAAAAGTTGATAATCCTCCTTCCCAACAATAATTTTCTTAATATTTTTTCACAACATAGCTTTTTAGTATGCGAGGAGTTTTAGCAATGATATTTGTATCACTGATTGTAAAAAAAATTATTTAATATCGTAAGCTTGACCTCTTATGTTGTTTTGTGACAAAGTTTAACACGATTCTATCTCTGACCTGATATCTTCACAACAATTCTTTTTTCTTCATTCCTAATCTCAAGTATTATGGCCTTCGTAGTGTGTCCATCAAACAAATTTGGATCCGACACTCCCCAGTTTAATAATGACAAACAAAGAATCAAAACAGTTAATAGAGCTGAGCTCTTCTAGGAGTCCATACAAATTAAAAATTATATATATATATAGATATATATATATATATAAAATTCTTATGTATTTATACATTTAAAAACCAAATCTTTAACGTATGTTTATGTCACAGTAGCACATGAATAGTACCAAAATAGTGCAATTGAAATATATTGTATTTTAACTATTTTAATTTTTGCATTGGATGTTAAACAAATGGATGTAATATGTTTTTGTATTTGATTTGAAGTAAAATAAGTCAATGTAAACATCAATGGCAAACGCCAGTGCTGTCGCTCGTTGCTGTAACAACTGCTAGTAACTGCGCATGGTGATGACAACTAACTCCTATCGGTTTTGTTGTACATAAAAATTGGCTAATTTAGCCTAATTTTGACTCAAAACGAACCAAAAGGGTGAGTTACATAAATAGTCAAAAATTAAAAAATTTATGCTATATTTCTTTTATATCAAATCTAATGCCAATTTTTTTTAAATCCCTGCATTTACTTTGCATCAATCCAACAATTTTAGCACCAAAAGCCTCTAAATAGGCATAAAAATACAAAGGACTCGGAGAGTTAGTTCACATGACTGAGTTGTTTGGATGAGATCAAAGTAGGCCATGAAAGATCCTATGCACTAAGAGTAACGCATAGAATATTAGCAAGAGCTAGAGAGAAAGAGAAAGAGAGAACGTTCGTAACAAAACAAATAAATGTTAGCATCATTATCTCCTTAGCTACTTCACCAAGCTCAATGCGATTCAGATTAAGAAAAGCTTCATCTTCTCAATATGAATCCGGATACCAAACCACCTAAGAAAATTTACGAGACCAGGTACGTGAAAACCTCAAAAAACAAGGTTTAAGAACCGAGGACTTCACAAAACCTAACCCTAAAATTGATTACGATACCTGTCTAAAGATCAAGAACAATGCCATCACAAAATACACAAAACAACATTGGTAAAACCCTAACCTTAAAGCCGAGCAGGAAAGCCGTAACAGAAAAAATGGTTGCCAATCGAGACATGGAAATAAGAACCCGTCGAAATACGAGAAATGAAGACAAAAACGAGTTCGAGAGAGAAATCTCGCCATGACACCTCGTGTGATAGAGAAAAAAAAAAACGATACGGTGATAGGAGAATATTCTCCCTTGTGTTATGTATTGTTGCGTGTTATTCATGTGTTATTGTGTGTTATTCATGTGTTATTGATGTGTTATTGTGTTATTATAACATCAAGAATATTCTCATGACACAATAACACATGAATAACACACAATAACACATGAATAACATGGGGAATATTCCCGACAGAGAAAAAACGTCGCAATAATACGGGGGAATATTTTCACCAGTGTTATTCATGTGTTATTGTGTGTTATTCATGTGTTATTGTATTATTATAACACTAGAAATATTCCCAGGACACAATAACACATGAATAACACGTAATAACACATGAATAACACGGGGGGAATATTTCCCATGTTACTGTGCCGTTTTTTTTCTCGGTTGCACAGGGTGTCGTGGTTTGATTTCATTGGCTACGCACGTTACTCTACGTGCGTAGTACTGATGTAATATTTTTTCCAAGAGACAGAGGAAAGAGATGAGAACAATAACGAGTGATTGGCGGAATGGGTAAAAAATTTGCTTAATTGAGGGTCATATAACTTTAAGTAATCTCTGCGATTCACATCTCTATAATTTACATGAAAGGTATATAAAAATTGTAAGGAATATAACTTGAATATACTCAGTGTTGCGTACGTTTATGTACGCAAATTTTTTCCCAAATTAAGGGTGAGAATATTAGAAATAATGAAGAGCCATTTGAGTTGTTAGTTGAGAAATGAAGACATAAACGAGTCAAGAGACAGAAGAAAGAGATGAAAACAATAATGGCTGATATTAACTTTAAGTAATCTCTGACTAAGATATTGGTGTCTATTTTCACATATTATAAGTTACATAAAAGTTGTACAAAAATTATAAGGAATATAACGTGAATATATGCAGTGTTGCATAGTTTATGTATGCAAATTTTTTCTCAAATTAAAGGTGAAGTTATTAGAAATAATGAAGAGCCATTTGAGTTGTTAGTATGTAAATATATAAGTGTATTAAGGATATAAATTGTTATGTTTTAGATGGTTGATATGTAAGAATTCAAAATTTTAATCCTTGTTGGCTTATTATATATTTTAAATTCCTGAGGAAGCCAAATAAATACACATTTAGATTTATAATATAAGTGTTATAAAAGTAAATATCAAATGTCGGATGTTTGAGATGTAAATAGATATGAATTGTGTGGTATGTATGTAAATTTCTCTTACCATTATTGTTAGCCTTATTCTTCATCGAGACCTCTCGCCGTCTCGTTATTTCATCTCCATTTCCTTTTTTCCCATTCCAACCCTGTTTCCTCTCCGAGCACTGTAATCCATGACGATCCGCCGGCTCCTAAACCTAGCCCGCCGCTCTCGCGTCCTCCAGCAGGCC
>NW_018164849.1:90585-101638 GCF_001263595.1 Phalaenopsis equestris
CGCTCGTTTTTCTCCCCCGCCTCTCGGAGGCTGTCAGCGCAAAAATCAAGCGCCTCGAGGACCCCGACCCTCGTTTTCTCCGCTTCGCCTCACCTCACCCATCCATCGCTGACCACACCGACATTCTCTCTGCACCCGAGACGCGTGTGACGACGCTCCCTAACGGCCTCCGCATCGCTACGGAATCCACGCTCGCATCCCCCACTGCCACTGTGGGCGTCTGGATTGATGCCGGAAGCCGATTCGAGACTGACGAGACAAACGGTACCGCACATTTTCTAGAGCACATGATTTTCAAGGGAACGGCGGAGCGGACGGTGAGGCAGCTCGAGGAGGAGATCGAGAACATGGGGGGCCATCTTAATGCTTATACTTCTAGGGAGCAGACGACGTATTATGCAAAGGTGTTGGCGAAGGACGTGCCCAATGCACTCGAGATCCTGGCGGATATACTGCAGAACTCCAGCTTTGATGAATCTAGGATTAATCGGGAGCGAGATGTCATCCTTCGCGAGATGGAAGAGGTTTGCTTGAAACCCTTAACTAAGTGATTGTTTTAAGTGCTCTCTTATATGGTATTATTCATGCGAAATTGTATTTTCATAGCCAATCTATTTGTCAAATTACAAGTTTGTCACTTATATAAATCAAAACATAAACATAACAAAATAAAAGCAAACAAAAAATAAAAGTGATCCCAAACAACCCCTTAGCATATCAAACACAAAGCTAATCAACATGCTAGTTTCATATGATGATATTGGCAATACAATGCTGAAAGTGAGAGAACCATATTCTAAAGCATAATCATGAAGATTAATCTACCCATTCAATCACGAGATAAACTTCTAAATATTCAAACCAAGCAGATAAATAAGCAAGCATGTAAACCTAGATTACAAAGCAACGGATTCAACGAATTTATGTGATTTTACACCGAACTGGTATATGTTTAAGCACGTGCTTGCTTAGTATTCTATTAAGTCCTTCTTTCTGGAGGAGAACCCTACTTTCTTGTTCAGTGGCCAGCACAACTATCTTGATCTAACATGATTTCTAAGTACCTAACTTCATGGGTAAAAATCTATTAATTTATAGTAAAAATCTTTCCAAATTAGAAAGGTCTTCATAGATTTTGATTGTGTACAAGGTTAATGACAACAAACAATATCACAAAATCTCTATTGTAAGATTGTACCAAATATACAATGTAAACATCAATCGAACAAACTACGATAGATTGGTGGATTGATCACTTTAAAGGAAACTCTTGTTGATGAACACTTCGATCTTTTTCCAAAATGATCTAGACTTAAGCACAAATCATATATTTTTCATTGGTTATTTTGCTTTCTATTTAACTCAGAATTTATAACCAAGGGAAGCATGCAAATAAAAAAGTAATGTGTTTTCTTAGTTGCAAAATAAACAATAGTTTAAACTAGTCGTTATATAGCTGTTGGAGGTTGTTGCTCACCTTGGAAACCCTATTGTCCTTGCATAGCTTCGTATTAACTAGCTGCCTATTTTACAATTGTAGTTAACTTAATCATATAACATGATGTCTAATTAATTTTTAAACACTTTAAATATGTTATAAATACTTTATTTATAATACTTATTTATTTATATTCTTTTCTAATTAAAGTTTAATTATTATGCTTATCATCCTTGAGACTTTAGGTTAAGTAAAGTTCAATCTTTTCATCTCTAAAAATTCTAAACAAAGACATTACTTACTAGTTCATAGAATCCTCATTCACAATTTTTATCATGTTGAACTGCTCATCTTGAGCTCGTCTTCAGGTAGCAATAGCTATAAGCATGCTCAGTGCATAGGGTCATCATCATCATAGTTGATATTTGCTTCAATAATCAATACACACTTTGCAAATCATTAGATGCGCTTAACAAGATTTATTATAATCAAATCACTATTGAATCAATCATAAAACATATAGCCGTTTGGGATCACTTTATTTTTCATTTTTTATTTTTATTTTGTTTTATTTATGTTTTGATTTGTTTTAAAACACATTTGGTTGAACTAGTTATTTTTAAAAATACTTAAAACTTGTTTTGATTGTTTTCAAAAACAACTTCATTTGTTTTATAAAACAAAAAAATATGTATATAAAATTATACTAGCCAAACATATTTTTAAAATAGAAAGCAAAAAATAAAAATAATTACAGAAAACAAAAGTGATGCCAAACGGGCCCTAAAGGTGTAGTGAACAATAGCTTGTGA
The DNA here is from genome assembly GCF_001263595.1 of Phalaenopsis equestris. Taxonomy (NCBI): domain Eukaryota; kingdom Viridiplantae; phylum Streptophyta; class Magnoliopsida; order Asparagales; family Orchidaceae; genus Phalaenopsis; species Phalaenopsis equestris. The sequence continues at coordinate 92,836 of NW_018164849.1, forward strand.
TTGGACTATGATGTTGATTAAAGCAACATTATTTGAAACTTCTAGTGTCTAAATTGAGGTATGGAGGTCGTGATGTCTCTGTCATTTTTTATTATTAAATCATAAGGCTCTTTGTTCAAATGTGTCAATAGGTAATAGGCTTATCTGATTTTATGCCGATAAGGTGAATTTTTCCATGTATAAAACGGTGATGCACTATCAATATTATTCTGATGGAACGTGATTATTGCTACACATAAGATGAGTTTTTTCATCTTTATTCTTTTACTTTGCTTTTAGGTTGAAGGACAGGCAGAAGAAGTGATTTTCGACCATTTGCATGCGACTGCATTTCAGTACACTCCATTAGGGAGAACTATACTGGGATCTTCTCAGAACATCAAAACAATAACGAAAGATCATCTTAAGAACTACATATCAACACATTACACTGCTCCCAGAATGGTGAGAACTTCTTGGCGATCTTCTCCTTCATATTGAATTTTTCATATGATTCAGTTATGGTTAGAATCTTGTACTCTTTAGATACTATTAAGGAACTATGCTCAATTCAAACTAGCTTTTTAGGTCATTTCTGCTGCTGGTGCTGTAAAGCACGAGGAAATAGTTGAGCTCGTCAAGAAGCAGTTTACAAAGCTCTCAACAGATCCAGCTACAGCTTCTCAGTTGGTTGCACGAGAACCGGCATATTTTACAGGCTCTGAGGTGCAAAGGCTCAATTTCTCATATCCCTTGGCGTCTATTTTCACCACATGTTCTAACCAGTGATTTCTAAATTTTTTTATCAATTAAATATAGGTCCGGTTAATAGATGATGACCTTCCGCTTGCACAATTTGCTGTTGCTTTTGCTGGGGCATCATGGACAGATCCAGACTCTATTCCTTTGATGGTTATGCAGTCTATGCTTGGTTCTTGGAACAAAAGTTCTGGCGGTGGAAAGCATGCGGGGTTTGTTTTTAATTTATGCTTTTTTTTTGAAAGTGGCCTTATATGTATATTCAGTTTATCATTATTAGCATTATAATAACTATATTTAAATTTTATATTGGGTTATTGTTTCTTTGCTCTGTTAACAGCTCTGAGTTGGTTCAGCGTATTGCCATTAATGAAATTGCTGAGAGCGTCATGGCATTTAATACTAACTACAAGGATACTGGTCTTTTTGGTGTTTATGCAATGTGTAAGGTTAGTATTTTCTTTTTTATTCGGAATACCGCTTTCTGAATAATTCTATCTAGATTGCAGATTCTACGAGACGTGTTAAACTCCGCTCACTAGGTTGACTACTAAATTTCTATACAGGATGTGAAAATTTGTTGTTGCATTTTCCCTTTGCACAAACTTGTTTGATGGTATCTGAATTTATATTTTTTTTATATCTTATATTTTGATAATTCTTAAATTTTTTTCATTCGTCTGCTACAACAAATTATGATGTTATGATCTCGAAACCAGGCAGCTTACTTGTTTGAGAGTTTCATATATTCAAAACAGGGGTATAAACGAGCCAACTCTGAGCGAGCCCAGGATCGGCTCGTTAAAAATACAATTGTTTGTGCTTGACTCGTTAATATATCGAGCACAAAAAAATTTGTTCATATTAGGCTCGTTTGCTTAACGAGCTGAACATGAGTTGTTCGCGAACAAAAAAATTATTTTGACATCCCTAATCATGCAGCCGTAGGATTTTTAATTACAGGGGCGAGATTGAAATCTTATTATTTATATTAAACTATTCATATAAATAGAATTTAATATATTTTATCCTATTTTTTAATTCATTATAAACCGTTGCAGCCAATTAAATTATTTAAAAATAATATCCATCAAGTATATATTAATTTTAATTCATTATAAACCGTTGCAGCCTATTAAATTATTTAAAAATAATATCCATCAAGTATATATATATAATTATTTCGTTCCAAAAAGAGCCGAACACGAACGAACAAATCTTTGCTTAGCGAATGAATTGAACATGAGCTACTTAACGAGCTAAACACAAGTTGTTGGCGAACAACGAGCCGTTTTAACAACCCTAATTCAAAAGCATATTCATAAGCTTTTGTTTTCACATTTTTTTATATTAATTATTATTTTATTTTATTTTCTTTGTATGTGTGATACCTATATTTTATTAGCATATCAAGTTTCATACAAAACTTGTTTTAGAAGTATTAGAGCTTATTATTTTATTCAGTTGTTTAGTTGGCTTACGTTTAGATTCTAGAGTTGAAATATAGGCTATTAGGCATAACAATATTAGATGAGATCGTATGTGTATGGATGTGTGGGAATTAGGCTTTGATTAGTGTTGTAAACGAGTTGAGCTTGATCGAGCTCTGGCTTGGCGCATATCGGCTCATTCAAAATTAAATAGGTTTCGAAAATTCTCTAGACAGTGTGTTTGTGCTCGACTCGATTTACATATTCTCGTTTGTGTTCAACTCGTGTTCGGCTCGAAATTGACCCGTTTAAAACAATTATAAAAATAGTTGCAGGGTGTTGGATTCTAACTTGCACCATTTATTTGCAATAAAAAACTTAGAATCATACGAGCACTCGAAGTATGGTGATTTAAATCTAGATATATATATATATATATATATATAATTTTATTTTCTTAATTTGAGCTATTATGAGCCGAACATGATCAAACAAAGGGTTGGTTGTGTTTGACTTGCTTACTTAACGAAAGATTCAAACACAAGTTACTTAACGAGTTGAACACGAGTTATTCGCAAACAATGAGCTTTTTTGACAACCCTAGCTTTTTGATCTTATGAGCATCACTGAGCTTGCCTGAAGTCAGAAGTGGGGAGAGAGTTTCAAACTTTGTTTCAATATGGTCAAATTATATTGCAATCCTCGAAAAAGGCTAATGATATATGTTCAGTGATGTTTCAATATTAAGGTATATATATATATATATATCGATTTCTCATGAGTTTTTTGGCCCCATAATAAGAGCCCGCGCCATGTGCTTAAAATTCCAGAGCCCCCGCTCCACGGTGGAATCGAATTTTTGACCTGAGGGGACTCACAGTGACCCCACCACCAACAGGCTAAGGCTTGCGGCACACACACACACACACACACACACAACCACACACACACACACACACACACACACACACACACGCGCGCGCGCGCGCGCACGCAGATATATGAGAGAGAGAGGGGGGGACAAATCATTGTACAAAGGACATGTCACGGTATAGCTTGAATCATTATCACTTATTTAAACTAAATGTTGAACAATCTTCCATCAATAAATGTAGTAATATGCAGTCTCTACATGAAAGTGGATAATTACGGGTTAAAAAATGTACAATTTAGAATATATCACAAAAGCTTCCTTCTATGCATTGGGTTATGCCAAGATTGCCACATAATCTCCTTCCATGCTTTTCTCTGTCAGTTTCTATGCTTAGCGATGAAGAGTCCAATCTAGACGTGCATTTGACATTCATGGCTGGTTAATTATTTTATATTTATTACTTGATTTATGTTTTAGAGAATATCACAGTTTTATTTTAAATTTGTTTGGATTTATGAATTTAGATTTATGAATTTAGAGAGAAAATTTTGTTTATTGTTACTATTTTATTTAATTTTCGGGTCTATTTTCTAATGAATAAGACCTTGATGATTATGATGGGAAAATGAATATTATTGGCTTGATAAAATCACGGTATTCCCCACTGCTCACACCTATTCTCATCTCTCTCTCGTTCTCCCTCCCTCACATATTCCCCTCTGTTTTGCTAAAAACAGCCCTTTCACCACTGCAAAACTGCTGCAACTCAACAATATTTGTCCCATGTTACCCCCAACATCTAATTATACTATGCTCTTCTGCTCTCAAGATCCTCTCTCACCACAACTACACCATCCTTTGTCCTATCACATACCCAAAACCTCATGCGTTTAAGTCCTGCTACCAAGGAATTCTAGGAAACTGTGAACTGAAATCATTTAGCTAAATTTTCTAAACTTTCACAACTTCACTACATCATTAGCCTTTTTCGAGGATTGCAATGTTAATATTGCCCCAGTAGAGTCTAACGACTAGATTAGATTATCATTCTTGTGGCTTCTCCTAATCGGCTTTGATTGAATGGGTTCTATGATACATTCATGAAAAAGAAAAAAAATCCTAGTTTTATTGCTTTGTGAATTAATTTTACAAAATTTTCTTACCTTTCTCATTATTTCTGAATTTTTTATTTTTTATTTTTTTGAACTTCAATGATCTCATTTTTCACATAATGCTGTTGTTTCAGTATACTGTCAAACTGATTAGAGTTGATAGAGCTAACCCATTGGCTAACTGTAACTAAGGTGCTGATCATTTCATCCACTCACTTCTGACATGGATTGTTTATAAATTTTAATGCTCTAAGTTTCTGTGTTTTGATAATATTATTTACATGATCTCTTTTAATTGGGCATGCTTTGTGCCTTTTTTATTGCAGTAACATGAAAGCATTGCTCGCTTACGCATTCACTTGTATATTTGTCTGAAAATTGTCAGGCACAAGGCCTGTACTTTTTGTTATTTGGTTACACCTGCAGAAATAGTAATTTTATGCTCTGTTTTCCTTATACAGGCCGATTGTGTGGATGATTTGGCCTGGGCAATCATGCAAGAGATTAGCAAACTATCTTACCGAGTGTCAGAAGCTGATGTTATTCGTGCTCGTAATCAGGTTTGTTTCACTTCTGTAAATGCACACGTGATTCAGTTTTTGTTTCTTATATTTTCTCTCCCTTTGGAACACTGAATTATTGATGTCTGATTAATACGTTATACTTCTTCCTACTACTGTTTTAAAACATCATACAAGAATTGTTTTCTAAAAGCTGGCTATCGGAAGTCTAAGATTCTCCCCACCAGCTACCCCTAGCTCTGGAGTAACATAAAAAATCAAGATTCCTCGCATTGCCCCCAACAATATTTCACAAATATATACTTTATTCTCTAGGTTTTATTATATTTTTTTTCTTCTGAATATTTTTAAATTCTATATCGATAACAACCAACCAGATTAATCCTTAATGCTTATCTGGATACTGTTGTTAGCCTTTGGCAATTTGTCTCAGTGCTTTTCATTTTCTTTGGGTTATTATAATTGTTGTTTGCCTGCTCATATGGCACCGGTACACCTTCTGATTACTTTTTGTTATGGCTTTCATATTTGCTTTACATGTTCTTCTTATTAAGATATTAATTTTTGATAAAATCAAGTTTAGATTTATTGACTATTTGAAATTAAATTTGGTTGATTTTATGTCAGCTATATATCATTCTTGTGGATAAGATTAGCGAAAGAGTTAGGAAAAACTTGAATTATGGAGGTCTGCATTTGGATTCTAAAGGCCTTCATTTGAGTAGATCTAAAACTGAATAAATGGATTGTAATTTTAGTATTAGCTTTAGTGGCAGAGTTGTAACTACGGGCAATCAAATGATTAAAAGGTGTGAACGTTTTAGATATCTTGGGTCTATTATTCATTGTGACGGTAATATAGATTGGGTTGCCGATGTTATTAGTAGAATTCAGGTTGGTTGGTTGAAGTGAAGGAATGCATTAGGCCTATTGTGGGATAGAAAAGTACCACTTAAACTTAAAAAAGAAATTTATAAGATGTTGGTGAGACCTGCAATGTTTTATGACATAGAATATTGGCATTTAAAAGAGAAGCATAAAACCAAGTTAAATGTTGCTGAGATGAGAATGCTTAGATGGATGAGTGGCTTGACACTTGATGACCAAATGCGAAACGAATGTATCTGTGAAAGGGTTGGTGTAGCTTTAGTGGCAGACAAGATTAGAGAGAGTCGTCTTAGATGGTTTGGTCACATTAAATGTCGACCATATGATAATCCAGTTAGGAGAGTAGATGTTTTAGATTCGACTTATGTTAAGAAATGTAGAGGTAAATCTAAAAAGACATAGACATATTGTATAAAAAATGATCTTGATCTATTAGAATTAAACAAAAATTTGACACTCAATAGGACACAATGGAGAAAAAGGACTAATGTAGTTGACTCTCACTTAGTGGGATAAAGGCTTGTTTTTGTTGGTGTTGTGCCAGCTATATATCCCAGTATCGTAGAGACAATAAATTTATAAATCTATAATTTGATGCATTTATTAGATAATTTTGATTGAACACAAAATCTTATTCCCTTTTTCAGTCATGTGTGTGCACATTGGAGGTGTGATCTTCTTAATTGAAATACAAATGCTAATATTTAACTCTCTGAAAAATCATCTTACATTGAACCGAGACCATTTTTGATGATTTTTCTTTTTGACTTAATAGCTAAAGATCTTGTTTTTGTAAGTATTTCCTTCAAATTTATACTTTTGAGGCTCAAATTGTGGTGATTAATTTATAATTGCTTGCGAATTTTGTATCAATTGAACAGCTCCTTTTTTTCCGTATTTATTTGATCATTGATCAGCATTCTGTTATAATTATCATATTTATTGATTTTATAAAGAAATATATATATTCAGTGGTATATTATTTGCAATTCTAAGTCCCTTTAAGTAATTTTTATCTTTTTGCTTTATTATAGCTGTATTAGTAAACCTTACAATTTCCTAGATTAGAAATCCTTTTGCCGCCGCTGCTAGATTTATTAAAAGAAAGTTATTGCTTTGCTACCTTCATAGCCCTCTGTTGATACTGATGGGTTCTTTTTTTTATTTCATTTTAATATTATTTTTTTCTTACAGCTGAAATCCTCCTTACAACTGCATATTGATGGCACAAGTCCTGTTGCTGAGGATATTGGCCGTCAGGTGAAATCTCTTCCTTGTACCAGGATAGGATGAGCAGCTAAATTTTATTGGGTTTATGATAAACCAATGTTTAATATTATTTATGTAACTTAGCTTCCATTATTCACATTTTCAGCTACTGACTTACGGCCGAAGGATACCCGTTGCTGAGCTCTTTGCACGGATTGATGCAGTTGATCCTAGCACGGTAAAGAGAGTTGCTAACCGCTTCATCTTTGATCAGGTAATCATCTCATCATGTGTTTGTAATAGAACATTGACTGATTCTGATTTTCTAGGGCTTGAATAAATTTCTATTGTTGTTAAACTTGAAGAAGATTTTTATTTATTTATTTTTAAATATTAAAGTATCTTAGGTAGTATATATTGCATATATAATTCATTTCACTTTGAGGTCAACCATATTGGAGTTGAAATTTGTTTTTTGTTGGGAGCGGAACTCGCCGATTTAAAGTTTAGCTAATTTTTTAGCAATTTAAGAGTTATTATTATTAGGGACATTTTCACACATACTAATATATATATATATATATATGACCAGGGATATTATCCGAGCATCCAGCCACCCCTAATGGGCCTAATAATTTGAGTGTCACCTCCTTAAGGCAAACTGTGTCAGAGGGGATTCTAACCCCCATCCTAAGGGGCCTGTACCGTGGATGCCAATGACAAGCCAGGGAAAAAAATAAAGGGAGAGGAAAAAAAAAGAAATAAGTTATATTAATTAAAATTAAATTAATTAACTTAAGTATTTATCTATTTCCTCCTTCTGCCTTTTAGATCTTGCGGAAAGGAATAATCGTTTGCGGCTATGTTTGAAGTGAAAACAACACGATAGGCTTGTTAACCATTGATTCAAATTTTTCAGACTGTTTCGTACCATTGCTCCCTTGCAAGCATCTCCCAAAATTTTCTTCATGTTTTTTCGTTTCTCTTTTTTTTTGTTTTGTTGAGTGGAAATCACAATAAGCCGAAGGTTTCTTCTCTTGCAATCAACTCTCCATTCGCCTTCTTCTTATTTGAAAAGCCACACAACGGAACAGAAACTTGTTTACCTATTTCCTTAATGTTTCTTCTTCTTCACTAGTCGTACTTTCTCTTTGTTCTTTTTCGCTGAGTGCACACAACCTTCCCTTTCTCCGCCCTAGCCTGTGTGATTTCCTACTCCAAGCGTTGAAATCTTCCACCTCTATCTTTTTGCTTCCAGTACGCTTCTTCCTCCCTTTAAACCAAACACCCTAGCCTTCCTTTCTTCTTCCCTGATTCGACACACCTTCTTTGCCACTGTTTCACACCACTCCTTTCTTCTTACATGTTGTCTCACAATATCACTCTCATCTCAAACATGGATCCATTGAAGTTTTTGAAGATAAGACCAGCATTGACAGGTTGCTTGGCTTCTTGGGCAGTCCTGCTCTTGCAATTCATTATCACATATGTGCCTCAAAAAGAGTGAAATGACAAGTCCTAACAGATTTTCTTATTGCTAATCCCGTAACTACTTATTCTCCGCTCAACGATGATTTATCTGACAAGCAAGTTCTAATCATTCAAAAGAAAAAGAAGCTACAAATTTGGGAATTATATTTTGATGGAGCCTCTTTCATCAAACCCGCCCATCTTCCAGATCTTTCAAAGGCACGAGGTGGCATTGGTCTCATCTTTATGATACCAAAGGGAGGCATAATGAGATATTCATATGGACTAAGTGAGCCCCGGACTAATAATGAAACTAAATATGAAGCTCTGATAGCTGACATCGAGATGGTTATTGCGTTAAAAGTGGAAAATCATCACATTTTTTGTGCTTTACATATTGTTATAAATAAAGTGTTGGGTATCTATAAGCTAAATAAAGTTGAATTAGTTTTTTGTCATAAAAGAGCTACTCAGCTTATGAAACAAATCCGGCACGTTACATTAACCCTGGTGTCTCAAGCTCGAAACAGTAAAGCAAATTGTTTAGCTAAACTAGCTAAA
>NW_018164849.1:106058-117437 GCF_001263595.1 Phalaenopsis equestris
AAAAAACTCCCCCCCCCCCCCCCCCCTGCCCCTCCTCAAACATAAATATTTTACATGTTCAAATTCTCTAATGATGGCCCTGTTGATCTAAGATTTTAACGGTGGTGTTAATCTTTTAGATCAAGATTTTTAAAGTAGTTGACTATACACTCAAGTTAAAATAAATTACTAAAAGCTAAAAACAAATTTCATCCACCCACCGCAACAGTTTATGGAGGGTGACAAATTTTTGATTGATTTCAGCTCATAAAGAGCGAATGTAATATTGCATGTATCAATATATTCACAATCAAAGTGATTGCATGCCAGTATGAACATGACTCGAGTCCTCTGTATGTATGATTCAACTGTCAAATGACATCACGAAGTGGCGGTATGACCAGAGTCATCTGATCGTGTGGTTGTAGACAAATGACATAATTAAATTACGGTCACGACCGCAGCCCTTATGTTCCCCAACGACTTTACGCTTTAAGTTGTGAATCATAAGTGTACAATTGATTGGCACAAAACCCTTTGTTAGCTAAAGTTAACTTAAATTTGTTCCCTTAGACGAACATTCATTTTAGATCTACAAGGATCTCTTGGACGATGCAACTCATGACTGCTGACAAGAATTCTTCTGTCTAGTTTGGTCGACTATTGCTTCTAACTAAGTAGATGTGACTGGCCAGGATAACAGAACCATTGGATCTTAATCGGATTTTCATTCCCTCAACATTCGCTTTGAGCTTCAAGTAAGTTTTATAACTTAAATTCTAAGTCTGTTATTATTATATGTCAAATATTCAATTCTTAATAACTAATCTTAATCGAAATTACTCTCCCATTATCAGGATGGATTATTATCTACAATTCTGGCTAAATGAGGGCGAAATATCTAGGTAGTGTCTTACTACAATCTAATTTGCATTCTGAAAATTCGATCCTCCAAAACTGTTATGAAAACAAAAAATAAAAATAATTGCATAGAATCTCTTGGGAAGGGGTCGTGAATTTTCGAAACCACACACACACACACTCACACTCACACACACATATATATATATATATAACACCTAAGCTTTAGTTTTAATATTTCTAACATTCAAATCTGTAATGTCACATAAAAAATATCACTATTACTATAGTTTTTAAATGTGAAATACATCTTTTTCATGCATAGATAAAGTGATATTAATATAAATATCAAAGTGTTGGTAGTTGATATGTAAATACATAAGATTTGTGTGGCATATATATAAATAATCTTTGTTATTATTATTACTATTGCTGTTGTTGTTGTTGTTGTTAAAGCCTATGGTTTCGGTCTATTATAGGACGTTGCCATTGCTGCCATGGGGCCTATTCAGAAGCTCCCTGACTACAACTGGTTCAGGCGCAGAACTTATCTGCTCCGCTACTAGGCCCATTTTATACTGCATTTGGCTGTTTATTTTCTCACGTGTCCTTCAGAATAAGCTTCAAGTACGCTTGTTTCCTCAATTCCATAAATGTATGATCAGGTGGGTTTATGGTAGAAGTATTTTTTTTCAATATTGTCTCAATTTTGTTCTGTATCATCTCAATCTATATATATCTCTAATGTGACTAAAATGCATTGTTCAACTTTCTTTTGGATTATTTGGCATCAAGAGAAGAGTATTTTATTCTTGTGTAACTTTCAATAAGATCGACTAACTTTCTTTAGTTGAACAAATATAATTTTAGCTGTTGGTTGCCACCTAGTTTGGTAGAATTATCACTGAAATAAGTTTAATTTTTGTTTATTATAGCATCATTCTATCTGCCAAATGATTAACATATTTTCCTATACAAGCAAGACATGTAAATTCAATGTAACAGACCACGTGGGCCTACTATTTGACTGCTTCAGCAATCAAATTATTTCAAACCATACAATTCTCATGTGTTTATATATCTAACACCTAAGCATTCATATTTACATGCATAACAATCAAAAAATGAAATAGATCTATGGGTGTTAGACATGTAAATATTTAGGTACTGCTTGTTCAGTACTTACTATAGGACAAAACAAATTATCAGTCACAACAAGCAGGGCATAAGTTCTTTTTTCTTTTATTTTGCTTTACATTCTTGGCAGGTTATATGTTTTGTACATAGTTTACTTGTTTCTTCTGGCATTCTTGGTAGGTTATTATTACTTTTCTTACAGCTGAAATGCTCCTTTCAGCTTTTTTTTTTTTTTATAATTCACCAAAAAGTCCTCAAAATAAGAATTTATTATCATGCTAACGATGATCAAACCCAAAACCTTAGCCAACGTAGTTAGTATCCACAATTATCTAAGATTGATGCATTGAAATGGAAGGAAAGAAAATGTAATATTTGTGCTTGAATGTGTATCATATTGATTGGAAACGAAATGAAGAATTTTCAGTGCTGGATCCGAGAGATGCTGTTAATTTTTTATTATCTAAAGTCGTGACGAGCTTAGAAGATTTTTGAACCCTTGTACAGAATTCTTTGGGTATCTCTTTAGGTTGTCTTTGTAATTCTACAAAATACATACCTAATCTAGAAGTGTAGCTGCAGCCCATTCCCAATTACCCAAAAGTGACCACACACAGTATCCTTGAACATTGCAATCATCCTCCCTGCATTGCACAAATATAAATTTCAATAATTTGTAGCCATGTTATATGGATCTTGTTGAGTTTTAGAAGTGTAAATTCAATTTGTTGAGGTTATTTGGTTTAATTCAATCTGCATGCCATTTTTTTTTTTTCACACTTTGTATTTTATTTTATATATTTAAATTATATAAATCATAATTTTATTATCTTATACGTAACATGTCATGTTTAGGTATCTATAATTTTGTATTTTATTTTTTGTAATTTTAAGATTTACAGGCATATCTAATATTTAAACTTCAGTTCTTACACATAAAAGTGGATTTCACTTTTTAATATATAAAAAAGTGATATAAAAAAATTTGGGTGGTGAAAATGTTAAAAATAAATTTTAGGTGATAGATATATAAATAAATAGGAAATAGGTGGTAAATGCCCCCTTTATATATTTCTGTATATTTGTTTTACTAGGAACCTTTCTGCTTTCTACTTCAACTCAAATTAAATGCCATTTTTTTTTATTGCCCTATATGCTTCTGCTTGCTCATTTATAAAGTCTACGTACAAATTTTCATAATATTTCCTAATTGTGCCAAAAAAAAATTTTTTTTTTTAATTGTTTATCTTTCTATTAATCATATTTAGCTTGCTATTCTTTCACAACTATTATCCACGCTATCTTTGATCTACATCTTTTCCTTGCTATGTTGAAAATAAAGTTAGACACACATTTTTCACCATTCACCACACATGACCAAACCATCTAAAAGCCTGTTCTCCACCAATTTATCTTCAACAAATGTGTCCAACAATCATTCTAATATATGAATAATGAAAAGAAGAGCGTCCATAAGAATTGGAGAAAAATGTCAAAATACTCATTTGGCTCTTCGTAGTGGTCTATTTTAGTCCCAGGGTGTATAAAAGTATCAATTTAGTCCTCTGAATCTTTAATTGAGGCTAAAATAATCCTCCTTATAGACAATTTCAATCCATATTAACAGAATCTATGTACTGAATTGATATTTATAAACTATGTGACTAAAATGACCTGTTCTAAAGAGTAGGACCACAATTATACTTTCTCTTATATATGTCTACAGGCCCACTTGCTGGGTAAATTATTTCGTCCACAGTTCGGACGCAGCTCTGTTTCCGGACAATGGACGTGATTCATCTTCGTCGGGGAGAAAAAAAAAGATCCCGCACGAAAGCATATTGCGTTCGTTATCCGGACGTAAGTCCACAATAATTATTCGAGTTGCTGCATTCCCTCCTCTACAAAAGAGAAGGGGAATGGAACTTCGTCCTGGCTCTTCAAGGTTCCCTCCTCTACAAAAGAGGAGAAGGGGAATGGAACTTCGTCCTGGCTCTTCAAGCCCAGCAACATATCCTTGGATAGATAGTGTATGAGGTTCATTAAAAGTTAATCCAGTACTTGTCCCTCTCTCCAAATGCCTGGAACAATGTTTCAGCATTGACTGAATAATCATTTCTGTAATTTGTACCGAAATGTTTATTTTAATCAGTTAAAATCAGCTTGCTTGTATCACTAGAATTGAAGTAGAGGAAGATTTACATACATACCACTCAATTCCTATTTATTTTCATATCTAACACCTTAATGGCAATTTTTACATACATCTATAAGAAGACTTGGGTGCTACAATAGATATGTAGATATATAGCAACTGATTGGTATTTATGTAAATACCCAAACAAAAATACAGATTTTTGTAAAACTGATTTGTGCCTTCATCCTAATTTTAAAATATGCAAGAAATATGATTTACATCATCCGAGGTCTGAGCCATCCATTGTATGATCTTCTAGACTTGGGGAAGGTCCCAGTGGAAAATGCAAGCTAAATGATTAATGCCATCAATGTTTATTTCTGAGAAATCTAAGTATAAGAATTCATTTGAGAATTCACAACAAAACCCCACTCCACAAAAACCTCCAACCCCTCCCACCAAACAAATGATTCACCATCATGTGCACACAAGATCACACACTAAACTTCATCAAGTTTTCTATCCACCCGATCCTACTTCATATGCTCAGGCATCCAAAGATCTTCATTGACGGTAGGCTATGTCTGATGAATTTAATTCTCATCAGAACCAGGCCACATGGGTTCTAGTTCCCCCACCGCTTGATCAGGTTATACTCGACTTTAAAATAATTTGAATTTCAATTTAAGAACCCTCATTCTTTAGATTTAATGCCATGCACTTTTTTTCGAGATTTAAAAATTATTTAGCTCTTAAAAAATATTATAATATAATTCGCTATATCTTAAGTATTTGATTTAGACTCATTTGAATCATAACACATTTAGGCCCCATTTGGGGCAGTTTATTTAGTGTGGTGGCGTTTTAAAAATGCGTCCCGCCTGTTTGGATAAACTTCACTTTGGAAGCGTATGCGTTTCAAAACGCTAAAAATAATAATTTCGCACCGCGCCTATGTAGGTGCGATTGAAGCTTTCTGACTGCGGTTTGACATTTCAAAAATAATAAAAATTTGTAAGAGCAACCGCACCTAGATTATCAGCAGATTATTTTTAATCAGCTTATCAACAGATTATTCAATAATACCCTTAATGTATGTGGGTTTAAATCTCATATGCCCGTGTTTAATATAAAAGAGTTCAATTCCAACAAGGTGTCAGGATTCTTACAAATTTTGTTTCAATTCCATGCATATTATTTTATTTTAAAATTACAATTATGGCAATTTTTTATGTTTAATACATTTAAATGTATAATATTTTTATATAAAACATAATTCATTTATTATGACATTAAAGTAATTTAATGATCATAGCTATACTTTGTGAGCTGGCACATTTAGAAAATATATTTAATATAAAACTGTCTCAAAATATATTAAGATTTTAGATTTTATTCATACAATTTTTAAAAACATTCAAAATTTTATATTTAATATTTTAATCATATAATTTCTTATTAATTACTTTTTAATTACTCATTCTATTATCTTTCAATTGTACTACTAGTTTAATATAATATTATTTTTTCAATAACTTGATTCAAACTCGTACGAATATGCTCCAGCTTGAGCTAAAATTTGTTAAATCAACCAAGTTCTTTTTGCTTTAATTATGGATTGTCTTACTGGACATCTATATGAGGATGTACCTTGGTGTATGTTTTTTGCTGATGATATTCTTTTCGTGGATAAAACGAGAGAAAAAGCCCAAGGAAAAACTTGAATTATGGAGGTCTAAATGGGAGTTTAAAGGCCTTCGTTTAATTAGAACTAAAACTAAATACATGGAATGTAATTTTAGTAGTAATAACTCTAGTGACAAAAGTGTGACTTTAGGTGATCAAATTATTAAAAGGTGTGCACGATTTAGATATCTTGGGTTGTCCAAAGCGATGGTGATATAGATGGGGATGTTAATAGTAGAATTCAAGTTGGTTGGTTGAAGTGGAGGAATGCTTCGGGCCTTTTGTGTGATAGAAAAGTACAGTTAAGACTGAAAGGAAAATTTTATAAGACGGTGATGAGACCTGCAATGCTCTATGCCGCTGAATGTTGGCCTTTAAAAGAGAAGCATAATAATAAGTTAAGTGTTGCCCTAGTAGTACAATTGAAAGATAATAGAATGAGTAATTAAAAAGTAATTAATAAGAAATTATATGATTAAAATATTAAATATAAAATTTTGAATGTTTTTAAAAATTGTATGAATAAAATCTAAAATCTTAATATATTTTGAGACAGTTTTATATTAAATATATTTTCTAAATGTGCCAGCTCACAAAGTATAGCTATGATCATTAAATTACTTTAATGTCATAATAAATGAATTATGTTTTATATAAAAATATTATACATTTAAATGTATTAAACATAAAAAATTGCCATAATTGTAATTTTAAAATAAAATAATATGCATGGAATTGAAACAAAATTTGTAAGAATCCTGACACCTTGTTGGAATTGAACTCTTTTATATTAAACACGGGCATATGAGATTTAAACCCAGTGACTCATTGCAACTTATTAAATAATCTGCTGATAAGCTGATTAAAACTAATCTGCTAAAAAGCTAGGAGCGGTGGCTATTAGAAATTTTTATTTTTTTGGAAAAGCCAGAATGCTGCCAGAAAGCTGTCACCGCACCTAGATAGGTGCGGTATGAAAATGCTGCTTTCAGCGTTTTCAAAACGCATAAACTGCCAAAACACAGTTTACTCAAACAATTCAGGTGCGTTTTTAAAATACCACCGCACCAAATAAGCTGCCCCTTAATCTCGGTGAGCTCAATATTTAAACTTAAATCGCTATCATTATAAATTAATTAATTAGCACTTAATGATTATAATATGGAGTATGGACAGCAGAAGAATGAGCTCTACGTAATGCGACCGTTGTCTGCACTCAATAGCTGATTATACGCTAAATAATAATGCATTTAAAATAATAATCCTTTTATTTTGTCGCCCTTTTGTGTCTCTCCCTTCCTACGGAGTCAGTTTATCGAAAATGACAGGTGAAGGAGAAATGACATCTGGCACGCCAATTAATTAGAAGGCACAAAGGCTAGGCTATGTCTAACTGTTTCTAATATTGGTGTTGGAGCATGTGTTGCGACCATTAGAAGTGATTTTAATGACAAATCTCCTTCTACAAGCTCAGGGTCTTGGGAGAATCATCAACTTAAGTCGAAAGCATGAAATTCGTGTTTTGGAGGTATTTTTGTAAATATATCAGCAGTTTGTTCTCTGGATTGGATGTGATTAAGGGTCTGTTTGAGGCAGTTTACTTGGTGCGGTGGTGTTTTGAAAATGCGTCTGAGCTATTTGGGCAAACTGTATTTTCGCAGCTTATGCGTTTTCAAAACGCGGAAAACAGCGTTTTCATACGGCACTTGTCTAGGTGTGGTGGCAGCTTTCTGGCTGGGGTCTGGCTTTTCCAAAAAAATAAAAATTTGTAAAAGCTACCGCACCTAACTTATCAGCAGATTATTTTTAATCAGTTAATCAACAGATTATTCAATAAGCTGCAGCTGCCCCAAACAGACCCTAAGTTTAGTCGTGTTGACAGTGATGTGATCACGTAGAAAATGACGCTCAATCTTGATATATTTGGTTCTCGCATGTAAGATTGGGTTAATGGCAAGAGATATTGCTGATATATTGTCACAATACAAGGGGGTCGGCTTGAATATAGTAACTTTGAGTTCTTCAATGAGACGTCAGAGCCAAATGATGTCGGCATTAGTTATGGTGAGGGCACGATATTCAGCTTCACATGATGACCCAGCCACTGTTGATTGCTTCTTAATTATCCAGGAAATATGTGTATCTCCTAAAAAAGAACACACTCAAGTGACAGATTTCCAGTCAAACCGATGTCCGACCCAATCTGCATCAGCATCTGTGCATTTAGAGATCACAAGGATTGATTTTCAAGCCAAAGTGACTCGTGCTCTTCAGGCAACGAAGAAGATGAGTAAGGTGGGTGTAGTGAGTCGTGGACGGCACATGCATATCTTAAAAAGATAATTAACCACATAGAAAATGTCTGATATGATGATCGTAAGATGCTAAAGGGATCCTGTGAGCTGGTAAAATAATGTTAGTTTGTGAAATGGTGGAGTGGGTTCATCAGGCCTTAACTGAGGCTTTAGCATAGGTGTGTTGAGTGGATGGCAATCCTTCATGCCTTCAAAATAGAGAAATTGTATGACATACCTTTATTGGCATAAGAAATAGTGGCGATTGACTCGTTGAATATCGATGCCCAGAAAACAACCAACCGAGCCTAAATTTTTGAGCTGGAACTTGGATGCAAGACCTTTGATGAGTTGCGAGATATATTGGGGTAGTTGTCGACAATTAGAATATTATCTACGTAGATGAGAACGAAGAAATGAACATTGTGTTGATTGTAGGGGAGCATGGATGGGTTGGCCTTGCTAATCTGAAACTCTCTTGAAGTGAGAAATGTTGAAAACAATGCGAACCATTGACGTGATGCCCGTTTCAGACTGTATAAGGATTTCATGAACCAGCAGACATGATGGAGAAACAGTGAGTCATGGAAACCCGGTGGTTGACACATATAGACTATCTCATTGAGTGTTCCATGAAGAAAAACATTCAATATGTTGAATTGGATTACGAACCAGTTGTGATTAAGTGCGAATGTAAGGAGAATATGGATTGTAGGCATCTTCGCCACAGGACTGAATGTCTCGGAATAATTAATGCCATATCCTAGGTGATTTCCTTGGGCAATGAGGCAAGTCTTGTATCAAGTCACCATACCATTGGAGCTAGCCTTTTTTATGTTGTATGTCCTCCGTGAGTCGAGTATAACCTGATCAAGCGGTGGGGGAACTAGAACCCATGTGACCTGCTTCTGATGAGAATTAAATTTATGAGTTAAATAATATAATGATAGTTTTAAATAAGATTTAAATAATATAACAATAAACATAGCAAATTTATACGAAACAATTTTGAGCTTGAATAGAACCTACTAAAAAGTGGACCCAAAGCTAAACCAATTATACCGGACTGTGGTCCGACTAGGGTTTAAAGCATGCTAATAACTCGTCATGTAGGGTTGTCATAACGGCTCAGTGTTCGCAAACAGCCCATGTTTGGCTCGTTCGCTAAGTTAACGAGCCGAACACGAACAAATATGTGTTCGTTCATATTCGGCTCGTTTTGGCTCGAAATACTACTAATCAATTATATATATAGCTTTGATGAGTAGTATTTTTTAAAAAATTAATTGACTACAGGACTACAAAGATTTATAATCAATTAAAAATATTAATAAAAAAAATAGAATAAAAAATATTAAATTAGAGCTTAAAATCTTATCTCAATTTTAAATATGTTATGACTACATGGTTATGTTTGTCAAATTGAGTCTTTGTTGCCGAACGACTTTTGTTCAGCCCGTTTTCACCCGTCATGAAATAAAATAATTAAAAAAGAATTTCTTTTGTCAGACTACAGCAGCGTGGCATAATATGCCACTGATCTCCTGTCGACAGCACACATCGGTTACCCCAAAAAGCAGAAAATAAGGTCATGTCATTGGGTCCCAATTGTCATGTCCTTTTAACCAGAGTTGCTGATCCTGTCCTGTCAACCTCATCACTTCTCACACTTTAAATGACGAGATACAGCTACGGGATATGATAGTAAGCCTTTTTTATACCCTTTTTACTGGCTAAAGGTGAATGTTATATCAGTAAAGTCATGAATTAAAAGCTCCACATTCTATACAATGAGCATTCTTTAATTTTGTATTTTTGGTCATTCGAATACATGGTGGAAGTAGAGGATGAATACGATTCCACCATATTTTGTATTTTTGGCTCGGAGATGATGTTTTTGTCGCGTTGTTTAGGATCTGGAATTCTCTAGACAATCAGAAGAAAATGGAGCAGATAAAACAGAACAGGTGATTAGACTGTGGAGGCATGGGCCCTCCAAGAATATTGATGGGGAGCTCCCACATATGAAATATAAGTGGAGGTTGATAAGATTTCATTTATTTTATAAAATTTTTCATAGTTCGAAGATGTATTCTAACTATTTCATTTTATTGATAAACTATAGAGATTGAACGACAGCCCTCCGCTGCCAATGTGCATAACACCCACAAGAAACGGTCCTACCATTCTCAGATTGACGACAGATCCCGTGAGACCGAGGTAATTGATGAACTAAACTATTTTGATGTTAATACATGTTAATTCTAACTGAATGCAATTTCTTTTGTTTGTAAGAGAGATTCCATGAGCTGAAAAAGAGCCAATCTTAGGTGTCGAAAGGTCTTATAATCCACGAGTGTGATCATTCGAGTACAACCTGTGGAGGGAAGAAAAAAGATTGAGCAACAGAATCGGGTTGTATGGTTTTACCTACGACGCTTACCCCTCCATCATTGCATCTGCAGCTTCTACCTCTATCGCACAGGATGAAGAGATCTCTAGGCATGTTACAACATTCTCTGTCGAGATGGAGGTCCACTTCCTCATATGAGGTCGGAGTTGGAGGCCAATATGGAGGTCAAGTTGAAGACAGTTGGATTCCTTCCAACAGCGGATGAGGGAGTGTGGCAAGAGTGACACTAGATGAGTAGGAAGCAGTGGAGGATTTATCGCACAGGATGAAGAGATCTCCAGGCATGTTACAACATTCTCTGTCGAGATGGAGGACCACTTCTCTCAGATGAGGTCGGAGTTGGAGGCCAATATGGAGGTCAAGTTGAAGACAGTTGGATTCCTTCCGACAGCGGATGAGGGACAGTGGAGGATGATGAGGATGAGGTTGACAAGATGGATGAGGATAATTAGGAGTGGCTATTTTTATGTTTATGTACATTAAGCAGTGGAGGATGATGAGGATGAGGATGAGGTTGATAAGATAAATGAGGATGATTAGGAGTGGCTATTTTTATGTTTATGTACATTAAGACATATATTTTTTATGTGAACAGTGAGCATAATTTATAGTAAATGCATTTTATTTATGTTATTATTTGATTGAATAAAATATTGTTTGACGACTATGTTATTTCATTAAATGCTTGCGATAGTATGTGTGGTAATGTAAATACGAAAGAAAAATAATTGTTTTTTTTTCCTTAGGTAGTAGGCAAAACTGACGGCTAGCCGATCAACATTTATACCGATGTCTAACCAACATATAACCAACAGCTTAAAGTGCATAAAAAAAAAAGACAGGTGCGACACTTTTTTGGCTGTTAACTCGTC
>NW_018164849.1:117537-124890 GCF_001263595.1 Phalaenopsis equestris
ATAACTTTCTTCATCTCACTGATGCGAAAGAAGATTTTATTGGTCATCTGCTATGCAGGGCGGGAACAATTTTTTTTCTGCGCCGCAACATGAAAGAAGATCTCATTGATCGTCTGTTACATAGGATGGGGAAGACTTTCTTTTACATCGTAACATGAAAAAGAATACAGTTACTCGCCTGCTACAAAGGACATGATAAGATTTTCTCTTCGTAGCAACGTGAAAAAAGATCTCGTTGCACGTCTATTACACAGGACGTAGACAACTTCCCGTTGCTCGCTTGTTATGCATGACGAGGACAACGTTCCTCTTAGCTGCAACACGAAAGAAGATCTCGTTGTTTGCTTGCTACATATGACAGGGACAACTTTCTCCTACTTTTTTCTTCACTGCAACACGAAAGAAAAATCTCGTTGCTCGCCTGCCACGCAGGACGATGACAACTTTAATTAGGAGGGAGCGAGGGGGGCTTTGGTGGCTAAAAAGAGAGGTTTTAGGTTTTTAGTGGCTTTTTGAAATATTTGAAGTTTAGGAATTTATTTTGTTATTTGTAAAGTTTTAAGGTGCGAATAGGTTTTTTTTTTTTTTTTGAAATACGAATGGTATATTTCTGCATGCCTTCCACTATTAAATTATTTAGAGATTTTATCATGAATTCTGATATTTGAACAATAATTCGAAAAATGAATGGAAGATGATGGTTGATTTGTAAATAGCAAGTTTAGTGTGGTTTATTCTTTGAAGTTGTAACAAACAGAGAGCGGCTCGTGGCAGCAGAGTTGCAGTAGAGTACGACAACTTGAGTTAGGCTTTCCCTTTCGGGTTCGTTCTCTCTTGTAGTTCTCTTTTTTCTGCCTTCTTTCTCTTCGGGGCTGAGCTCTTCCACGCTTCTCCTCCATGGCTGCTATGATGTTCGTAGCACTCTTTCTCACCGTGCTTCGTGTTTCTGGTAAGCTTCAGCACCTAAATCTTCCCGCAAACTCTACCCTCCCACCTCCTCCCTCTTTTTTTTTTTTTTTTTTTCTTGAGGCCATACGATCTTCCTGCTTGGAGTGGGAACACTCTTCGCTTTAATTTCTATCTCCAAACTTTTTATCACTGGATTTTTCCTTTGTAAAAGCTTTAATTTTTAAGAAAAGCTTTTTTCTTTTTTTGAATCCAACTGTTGTTATGTGAAATTAAAATTCCACATTTTTAGTTTTTTAGAGAAATTTTGTTAGTCCATTATAAATTCCTCTGGGATAAGGGTTTAAAAACAAAAAAAAAAAGAAATGGAGAGCTTGTAAGCTTCATGTTGTTCTACATTCTTCTTCCATCTCCTCGTACCTCGAAATTAAAAACTTGCTTTTTTTTTCTTTTCTTCCTTGTTCACCAGTTGATGTTTTGCTTTGTTACTTCACATTTGCTTCAAGTTCCGAACACTGATGGACATTTTTCCTGTGTTATTTTGCAACTTTTTCTTCTTCTCCATGGAAGATGCTGCTTGGTGTGTTTGTAGGCAAGATGCGAGCAACTCTGCTCTTCAGAAAACCATAGATTATGCCTGTGGAGCTGGGGCTGATTGTAATCCTATTCTGCAGAATGGCCCCTGTTATAATCCTAATTCAGTTCTTGCCCACTGCACATATGCTGCTAACAGCTACTACCAGAGGAAGGGTCAGGCTCAGGGAGCTTGTGACTTTGCTGGAACTGCAGTAATGACCCAAACTGACCCAAGTAATGTTCAGTCTGACTCTATTTTATCTTTTTTTTATTCAGGGTACACTTACTTTATATAAGCCTATTTCAAGACATTTTAAGGCTAATCAACACTGCCAGTAGAAAAACTAGTAATGTTGGATTAATCAATGGTGTTTTTAAAAGCAGTGCTTGGATTCCCAAATTGAAAGATTTAAATACTTATTTAGTCTTATTAATGCAAAATACCTTTTTGTGCATGTTAATATGGCCTCTTGTCAATTCAACAGTTTCTGCAACTTTTATTGAAGATGAGATTGAGTGTGTGAGCTGAGCTGAGCTTGCATTTAGATGACATATGCCTTTCTTTATATTCTAAAAATTCTCTTTTTTATTTCGAATAAGTTAGATTTTGTGCCCTATTTATTGTGATTCTGTAATTCATATATTGATTGTAATAGATCATGGTGGCTCTTTAGGGAAAATTTATGGATATGTTGATGATGAAGTGGTTTGTACATGTAAAACAACAGGTGAACAACTCATTAATATGTCAGGAAGGTAAATGACATTTAAGAATCAGGGAATAAAAAGGCAGCTTGAAGCTTATATCGAAGTTGCATAAAGAAATTATGAAAAGTATGTTTAACACCTCATAAAATACTAAGTAGGGATCTACGGAGAATTAAAGTTCATAAAGCATTGAGATAATGTTGGAGGTGTATCTAGAGGTGTTTGACCAACATCTCATTATTAAAATGTGTTACTTAGTTTTAAAGTATTTCTCCTCATTTCGCATTTTTATTTGGCACTTAAAGTAGCTATATTAGGGAAGCTGATAACTCTTTCTTTTCTCTTGTAGGTAGCAATGGCTGCTCTTATCCTTCCTCACAAAGGTATTATTGTTTTTTTTTACTTTGTTTTGGCTAAAATAATCTATTTCACCTTAGTTATGCTCTCTTGTATGTTTATTTTTTCCTAATCAAGCTATTTTTATTTTTCTCTCAGTGGACCATTCATTAGTTGGTTGTGGTTTTGGTTCCTTCATTATCTATAGGCTCTATCTTTTTCAAAACTTATATTTGTGGTCTATGAGCTGTGTTGCATAGAATATGAGACTTTTGGGATTAGATGAAAGGAATAAGTGCTCTTCTTTGTGTTTTCCTCACTTACTCAACTTGTTTAAGAAAAAGGCACCAGGCTTTCACTTTATAGGTTAATGGAATTTGGCCATGATTGGCAAAAACTCCTCTTAAATCGAACAGATGGCTGTGGTTCATTCAACCATTTAAAGTTTAGGAGCATTTACATACATAGCGCACAATTTTTATGTATTTACATATCTTACACCTGTACTTTCATATTTATACACATAGCACCCAAATCTTTAATATCACAAGAAAAATAGCCAATTTATAAAAGTAAAATCTACCTTTTCATGTATAGGTTAAAGCACCAAAGTGCTATATTTGTAAATATAAAAGTTTACGTGTGAGATATGGTAAATCCATAAGAACTGTGCGCTAAGTACGTAAATTTCTCTAAACTTTATCATGCATGGCCATTAGATAAAGCTTGCAATCATTAAAGGTTTTTTTAATTTACTACAAAAGGTAAAATAAACCCATGAGTTATTTATTTTTTAAGAAAAGATATATGACTCTCACTTCATAATTTTATAGAATTAGGTCATGTTAGGAGGAATAAGATTCTCTTGATTCTACCACCAGTTCAATGAACCAAGTAATCGTCATGGAGTTGTTGGTTTGTTGTGGAAAACAGGGGAATACAATGATGTCAACTCTTGCATTATCTACTTTGCACCAAATTTAAAAGTAAAAAAATTAACTGAGTGAATTAGAGTAATTTTATTTCACCGGTTTATTTCACCGTTAGCTTAAAAGTGAAATTTAATTTTTTATTTAGATGCTTTAAAAATGCCATGCTCCATGTCACTTTTACTTTGCATCATATTTCATTTTAGCTAACAACTAACACAAAAAATAGAAAACAAAACCATAACCTCAAATTTTTAATCTTAATCTCTCATTCATGCCCATTATTTGTATTTTCTCAAGTATTTAGTCCTTCTTTATTAGATTGAGTGCAGAGAAGATGTTAAAAGAAGCAAATTGAATGTATCAATGAGAATTCAAATGAAGGCAGATGCAAAAATAAATAGGATTTATTTTAGTCCTAGATGGTTATGACTTCCTATGAGCATCAACATCATGATTCATTACACCCTGGGTGTAATACCCATTTGATAGTTTCAATTAAAGAGCCATCCCCATACTTTCTACTTCGGGAAAGTAGATGAAAGATCATTCACCATAAGAGATTCGGAGATCAAAATCCTTTATTAGATGGCATAATCAATATTGAAGAATTAGAGTTACTTTCTCAAAGGAGATTAAGGATTCCTTAAAGCAAGGAGAGCATATGGGTTGAGCTCATTAGCGAGTTTAATAGGTCATGTGAAATCTAAGCCACGTTAATCGACCGTTTGAGACTGCTGCAATTTTTTGTAAAGGTGGTTGTAAAGATGCAGCGAGGAAAGCAACTTCTTATATAATTTTTATTTTTTATTTTTTTCTTGAAGAGAAACATCAGTTTTCTTACGGTCATTACATTTTAACATATTTAATTACAAAAAAAAACAACTCCTTATCACAAAAATTTCTAAAAAAAATTCTTTAAACATAATCATGATGTCAGTCTGAAACACAACAGAAAGCTATCCCATATAGACACAAAGTCACCCAAGATTTGTCACATAACATGTTAAACTAATCTTACTTATTAAAAAATGATCAGTCATTAGATTCTTTAGTTGATATCTGAAACATTTGGTCTCTCTATTTTCTCCCTTTTTTTTTTTGCAGTGCTGCAGGGAGCAGCAGCAGCACTGGTAATGGAACCTCAACACAGAACCCAGGCTCAGGTTCAAGTTCAAGCGGCTTGACTCCAACCCAAAGTGGAGCAGGAGGAGTTCTGGGAGGTCTCGGTCCTTCAGGAACTGCCACCAGCATAGATGGCAGTGATGCTGCTTCTCTCCCAAATCCAAACTTTTCTCTGTTTCTAATCATTTTTCTATCTGGTTTGGTTTTTCTGAGGCTCTGATTGAATACTGGGAAGGAAATATATATAGATATATACGATGAGTTGGTGAGAAGAAGTGGGTTTTGATTCCTCGTGGCTGTTGATCGACTCATGAGCAATAGAGTGGGGGTTGGGGTGGCTGAGAGTAGTGTGTTAGAATGATCTGTCACTCTGCACTTTTTTTCATATTTTATTTTTTGTTTATTTGAAGTATGTTGTGATATTTCTTTTGTAAATCTATGGTGGCAGAACTTGTAATTGAATTCTGATGAAGATGAGCGAACTTGTTGTTGCAGCAATTTGGTTCTTTGGCATCTCTTATGATGTTTATTATTATTATTATTATTATTATTATTATTATTATTATTATTATTTAATGAAGAGATTCAAAAAAGCATGTTTGTTGATTTACTTGGAGTTCATTTTGTAGTATGTTTTAGCTTATTATTTCAATTTTAATTCTAGTCTCGGTATTTAATTAAAAAATAAATAAAAGAAGTTATTTTTTAATTAAATAAAAGTTTGTGATATTGTTTGATTAATTTTAGTTTAATTGAGATTAGTGATTATTCTTTTTTATTTAATACAAAATTCTAATCAAAATAAAATCTAGTTAAATTGGGGGATAATCCAGTTGAAATAATACATTATGAATGGAGAGTAAATATGTCTACACTTCTCCTGAAGTAGAGAATATAGAATTATAAAGGTGGATATCCGTAATTTGGCTGTAGTTATTATTGACAATAGACTGTGAGGGTTATGGTTGATTTTCGTGAAGGTAGTAATTTGTTATGAGTGTTGTATACAATGATTGTAGTAGTTGTTGGATTCTTCTTATTAAGACGCTTGATTCGACTACTGGCTCGCCAGATTCAGAGTTCATTTGATTTTCCAAATATGCCCGAAAAACTTCTAAATCTGGTTTAATATTCTGATATGAACTTGATTTGACTCGGATGAGATCAATTTTGGGTATCATTGGGTCCGTCTAGTTGAACATGTAAATTTAATTATAAGTATACCTGAAGTCAGAGTTTTTGGATGAATCTTAATCGACGTTTGAACAGTTTTCTCTTAAAAGATTAGAATTATAAAGTTGGATATTCATAATTTGGTTATAGTTGTTGGTGACAATAGACTGCGAGGGTTATGGTTGATTCTCGTGGAGGTAGTAATTTGTTATGAGTGTTGTATTCAATGATTGTAGTAGTTGTTGGATTCTTCTTATTAAGACGCTTGATTCGACTACGGGCTCGCCAGATTCAGAGTTCATTTGATTTTCCAAATATGCCCGAAAAACTTCTAAATCTGGTTTAATATTCTGATATGAACTTGATTTGACTCGGATGAGACCAATTTTGGGTATCATTTGGTCCGTCTAGTTGAACCGGTCAATTTAATTATAAGTTTACCTGGAATCAGAGTTTTTGGATGAATCTTTAATCGACGTTTGAACAGTTTTCTCTTAAAAGATTGCTTTAAGATCCGTGACATGCTTTAGGATTCATTCCTGCATATGAGATTTTGTTGATAGCGTATCAAATATTAAAAAAAAAACTAATTAAATAAATAGCCCTTTTTGGCAAAAGCATATATTTTAAAATAAAATGTTAAATGAAAATGCCTTTACCATCGGCACATATTTATTATTATTTTAAAAGTTCCTAATTCCTATCATTAATAACCTCATTTCATGTGCTCCTTTGTATAATTTGGGTCATCCGAACATTAAAATAATAAACTCACCAATAATTTTTTAGGGAAAGTTCAGTCTTAATAATAATTTAATTAATAATTAATAATTAGAATGTTCGAACTTAATTCTTTTAATTTGAGAGAAAGTCTCCCTTCCTACTTTCCAAAGACTTTGCATGACTCACCAATAATTATATAATACAAAAATATGATTGATATAAAATTAATTTTTTTAGAACTAACCTCACATCTCTTAAATTTATTTAATAATTAGTTTGCTACAAATTATTTATAAATTATGTACATTTGAATGTTTAACGAGCACAATGTCAAATCAATCCCTTTGACTATTTATATGGGACCGATTTAATTTCATAATTTATGAAAGTGTTAAATTGATCCCTCCACTAATTAAAATTAGAGCTCTGATAGTAGAGTAGATATTGTGTGCACCGGGTGCATGTGTGCATCATGATATTCGGGTGATATTTGAGTTATATTGCACCTCCCAATACCACCAACTAGGGGTGTAAACGAGTCCAACACGAGTGAGCCCAAACTCAGCTCGTGTTCGGCTCCTTTATATTTCGAGCTCAAAAAGTGTATTCGTGTACGACACGTTAGCCGAACACGAGCTGTTCACGAATAAAGAGTCGTTTTGACAATCATAATCACGTAGTCATAAGATGTTAAGGATTGGACAAGATTTAAAAATTGTTGTTTAAAATAAAACATCATTTGAATCTAATTTATTAATTTTTATTATATTTTCTTAATTAATACTATTAATTGATTATAAATTTTTGTAGCTTTGTAGTCAATTACATTTTTAAAAAATACATTAATACTCTCTCTCTCTCTCTCTCTCTCTCTCTC
>NW_018164849.1:124990-154770 GCF_001263595.1 Phalaenopsis equestris
TTAATCGACGTTTGAACAGTTTTCTCTTAAAAGATTGCTTTAAGATCCGTGACATGCTTTAGGATTCATTCCTGCATATGAGATTTTGTTGATAGCGTATCAAATATTAAAAAAAAAACTAATTAAATAAATAGCCCTTTTTGGCAAAAGCATATATTTTAAAATAAAATGTTAAATGAAAATGCCTTTACCATCGGCACATATTTATTATTATTTTAAAAGTTCCTAATTCCTATCATTAATAACCTCATTTCATGTGCTCCTTTGTATAATTTGGGTCATCCGAACATTAAAATAATAAACTCACCAATAATTTTTTAGGGAAAGTTCAGTCTTAATAATAATTTAATTAATAATTAATAATTAGAATGTTCGAACTTAATTCTTTTAATTTGAGAGAAAGTCTCCCTTCCTACTTTCCAAAGACTTTGCATGACTCACCAATAATTATATAATACAAAAATATGATTGATATAAAATTAATTTTTTTAGAACTAACCTCACATCTCTTAAATTTATTTAATAATTAGTTTGCTACAAATTATTTATAAATTATGTACATTTGAATGTTTAACGAGCACAATGTCAAATCAATCCCTTTGACTATTTATATGGGACCGATTTAATTTCATAATTTATGAAAGTGTTAAATTGATCCCTCCACTAATTAAAATTAGAGCTCTGATAGTAGAGTAGATATTGTGTGCACCGGGTGCATGTGTGCATCATGATATTCGGGTGATATTTGAGTTATATTGCACCTCCCAATACCACCAACTAGGGGTGTAAACGAGTCCAACACGAGTGAGCCCAAACTCAGCTCGTGTTCGGCTCCTTTATATTTCGAGCTCAAAAAGTGTATTCGATTCGTGTACGACACGTTTGCTTAGCGAGCCGAACACGAGCTGTTCACGAACGACACGTTTGTTTAGCGAGCCGAACACGAGCTGTTCACGAATAAAGAGTCGTTTTGACAATCCTAATCAAACAATCATAAGAAGTTAAGGGTTGGGACAATATTTAAAAACAATTGTTTATTTAAAACATCATTTGTATTCTATTTTCTTAATTAATACTATTAATTGATTATAAATTTTTGTAGCTTTGTAGTCAATTACATTATTTAAAAATACTACCCATCAATATATATATATATATATATCTCTCTTTGTGCGCGCGCACACAAGCCTTGGTCCGTTGTGTGGTGGGGTCACTATAAGTCCCATCAGGTCATGGGTTCGATCCACCGTGTCATGGGGTTTGCGAATAGTTAGCACATGACGCGGGCTCTAATCATGAG
This sequence comes from Phalaenopsis equestris, assembly GCF_001263595.1. Taxonomy (NCBI): domain Eukaryota; kingdom Viridiplantae; phylum Streptophyta; class Magnoliopsida; order Asparagales; family Orchidaceae; genus Phalaenopsis; species Phalaenopsis equestris. Next base: position 126,291 of record NW_018164849.1, read on the forward strand.
GTCAAAAAGCGCATGAAAAATTGATATTTGGGTCTCTACCAAATATTAATTTTATTTTTAGAATATATATATATATATATAAGATTGATGAGTAATATTTTGATCCAAAGCAAGCGAAACACGAATTAAAAAATTTTTGTTTGATTTCGGGTCGATAACTTAACAATGATCTGAACACGAGCTTCTACGGCGCTACCACCAACACCACAACAACGTCATTACCGTAATTTTTCTAAACCCTAAACACGAATTAAAAGGTTTTTGTTTTGAGTTCGGTTCGATAACTTAAGAATGATCTGAACACGAGCTTCTACGGCGCTAACACCAACACCACAACAACGTCATTACCGTAATTTTTATCTAATTTAGACATATTTTAACCGCATCGTAATGTTCTTCCGATTCTCTAACGGGCGTCCACTACCTCTCACGCCACGTACCTTACGCTCCCAGTTTTGAAAACTTCCAACCTCGACTATGCGGATCCTCTCCAATCTAATACGATTAACTAGACATAATGATCGCCAGCTCATCTCATTCGTTCATTTAAGTGTGCACGGTGCAGATCAGATCAACCAAAATAGACGCTTCATATTTAGAATCCATCCAACGGCTCGAAGCGTAATAAACGGACTAGATGATAGCTATAAATCTTATTTCGGAAATAGTTGTTGTATAGGATTCAATTCAACGGCGTCCCATAACCGACTCCTATTTATTTCCAACTCATTGGAATCAATTCTCATCTTCGTTTTCGGTTCTTATCTTCTCCTCATTCCTGCTTGAACCCTATATCCATCTCATTTTCCTCCCGATCTTCTTTCTCGCTCTCTAATGGGCTAAGAATTTCCAGTCGATCGCTAAGAGGAATTCGTTCCTTTCTGCAAATTCTTTTTCCGTTGATTTTTTTCGCGGATCATCGATCATGCCTTCGATGTTCTGCGATTTCTTTCTCGCCATTGTTATCCGTACTTTAAATTCTGGTTTATGTTCCCATCGTCTGAAGAAGATCGAGAAATGGAAATGCCTTTGGAGTAGTTTTCGCTAAAATTGGGAGGCCCGTTTTGTTTATACGTTGATCTTGTCCTTTTCTTTATCATCGGATTCTTCTAGTTCTTAACCGTCTTTAATATCGCTTTCTATCTCCTTGCGTTTTTTTTTTTTTGACTGGATCTGTTTTCGGAGATTTTAGATCCGGGGGAGAGATTATTCTGGCTGTAGGTTTTGGGTTGGGTGCTTAGAAATTCGGCTTGATTTTTTTCAACAGCTTGTGGAGTTGGAAACATAATTGATTGACAGGTAAAAGTGTTTTTTATATCACTGATTAGTTTTGTATTCTCTTCGCTGTTGGTATTATTTTTATGATGGGGCAATTACAAAAAGCTACCCGAAACTTGCTATTTAGAAATCAACCACCCTCTTTAAACCATTTTTCAAATTTTCACTCAAATATCAAAATTTCTGGTAAAACTCCAACCCATATTTCTCATTTTTTTCAAATTCTCAATAGTTTGATGGTGGCATTTCAAAAAAATCACCTTGCTGCTTAATTTGTAAACATTAATGTTTCGGGTGATCTGAATTTAATTAGCCTATTTATGATTTAGAAATTTATGCATGTGATATTTCTTTGACCGAATTGTTTATTGCTGAGAAATTGTTGTTGTCAAATCTGATAATTCCAACCTCCATTCTTTAATTATGCACGTTTTGACTGTAATTTGTCAAATCTTCTCTTATTATCACGTTATCCCTAAATCTCATATTTGTAGCTCACCTTACCTTCTTTTGAATGGTTTTACATCTTTTATCTACTTGTTTCATAAATTAGACGAGTATGTGAAATGTTGATTTTTTAAAAATTATCTCTTTGCAGCTTTCATAACAGTTTATGCAAATGGGTGATATTGAACCATGTGATGAGTCAGCTTTCGAAGCTGTTGACCAAAAATCATGCAAAAATATTCTTTTCGAGGGAAATTTAATTGTTGCAGAAGATCATTTTAACTGTAGCAATAAAGAAATTGTTGAGTTGGATTTACTTATGGAAAAGCTTGAAATTTCTGATGAAGATGATCTGAATGATTTGCTGTTCGAAGAACATGAAACCGTGCATGTTAAAGAGACCATCTGCTCTTCAATTTCTAATAAGGAAACTTTGCAATTTTCTTCTCCTAAAACCTCCAAGTTTAACGATTTGGGTAAATGTGCGCCAATTCTGTGCTCTGAAGCTTTGGAATCATGCCCATCAATATGTGCAAGTGCGGAGTCATCAATTATCGAATTGGGTTCTGAAAGTTCTGTTGCTGTTAGCACTCCTGCAAAAGATAGTTTGATGCCTTATCATGTAAGTTCTGGCTATGTTATTATCATTGTTTAACCGTTATCATTCTTTTCAGCATCATCCTAACTTATTTCTGTTTCTGCGAAAGCATTGATTTCACTGGACTTTGCTGAGGTGTTATTTCATGTAATCTGATAATTTTTCGAGTTCTAGGATGTTACAGGCTTGCTTTCTTATATCGTCCCATCGTGTTGTTTTTATGAATTGAATGTAATGAGTGTAAAATACGCAAAGGCAGACTTTCATGCTTATATTATACTTCTCATTAGTATTACTTTCAGTGTTTATCTGCATAATTCATTTATTTCAATCAGTTACATATTTCTATATGACTTGGCCATTCATTGAATTATGTCGTTGCAGCAATACTTTTTTGGTATTTTGGACTCGACTTCTAGTATAATGGATATCAAGAGAATAATTCAGTGATTTGAACATATTAATGCAAGCAAGAAATTTTTAGATACCTATTAGTGCAGGTTAGAAACCCTTGTTGATGTGGAGGAGAAAGGAAAAGTTTTGCTCTCTTTACCATAAGCAAAGAAGGTGAGATATAGATTTTGAAGCTAATTGAGGAACAAGACGGACAGCTTATCTCCAACTGTCATTTGGTAAAATCTATTGATGTACTGAAACTTGATCTTCAAGATTAACTCCACCAAAGTGAAGGGAATCAAGGATTGATTAGTTCCTCATATAGTTATACAATACTATACCTTTAATTTCTCAAAAGATATCCAAAAAGAAGGAAGGCCCGTCTTCAAAAGGAATAATGGAGCATGAGATTTCACAAATGGAGAAATCTTAATGCACAAGGAGCCTAAAAAATTATCCTTCTGCCAATCCAAACAAGAAAAGGATATAATTAAGTTCCTCCAATTTTTTTACTCTTAAGAGTAGGATTCACAGAACCATGTCAAACCAAATAGTACACCCAAGATATGACTTTGGATATATTTTGGAGGGTTCTCAAGTTTTTAATGAAATTTTTTTTCTACTCTGAATAGGACAAGTTATGTTTTATGGAGGGTGTTGAAGGTGGTTATAATAGAATTGTCTTGCCAGCACTACGATGAATGAATGCGAGAACTTATAAAAATGGTGTTGGTTTATGAAGAAATTTGAACGATCATAATTAAGGGTCTGTAGGGTAACAAATTGGATTTAAGTTTGTAGAATATAGTAAATCCAGTAAATCTGGATTTATTACATGTTTCACCTTCATGGACAAACCCTTTTGATACAGTCGCAACTAGAGATAACTGAGAAAGCAAAGATAAGATTGACAGAGACCCAAAATTTTCATCTTTCTCGTCTTTCTGCTCTGCTCCTACCAGAAGGTAAGTTCACATCTTCCTTTCCGTGCAAATGCCCGTCCCGAATTTAGCCAATTCGTGGGATTTAGTAAATTTGGGATTTATGGCCGAAATCAGGATTTAACAAATCTGCGGCTTTATTTTGTCCAAAATGACTTTCTGGTATAAATGTGATTTTTATGATAGGTGTATGATAAAATTGGAGTTAACCAATGGTGAAACTGTTGTTCAACACACTGCATGAGAAGCTTAGTTTAGCAAAAGTTCGAAGAAAATAGAACTAAAAGGGCGCGACTTGAGAGGGTTTATATGAAAGGTTCGGAAAAAAGTTGCAGGCCAAAGCAATTTGGTAGAAAAGTTTGAGAAACAAAATTCAGCGCTAATAGTTGAAATAATGATTGATGATGATGATTATGATGAGTATTTCTGTCTTCTTGCTTTATCAAAGTATGAAGAACGCGACAGTATTCCTGAGGATTTGGTCTTAGCTGATGGGCTATGTGGCCTTCATGGCTTCATCGCGACTTAATAGCAGGTCTGCAAACAATTCCATGAATCTGTACGCTATTGTATGTAGCTACTTTCTTATCTGCATCTCGCTATTGCTTTGTCATTAATTTTTCTGGCGAGATTGTGTTTACAACCCACATTTTTGCTTACATGATTGCAACTCACTTATGCCTTTGATGGGTTTCTTTTATCGTTTGGGCTTGTGTACTTAACTTTTGTCATTGAAAAGTACCATTCTGGGAGAGTTTACTGTTTTGCTATAATAAAACTGACAAAGACTAAAAAGTTTTTAGTTACAGTATTGAATAATTTTAGGAAGGAATCTTTTTTTTACTGCTCATCATTGCCCCTAAATATGGTAGGGGCTTTAATTGTTAAAGGAACGAGTAATTCAAAAAGTTGCACTTCTAGGTAACACACTAACACTAGTTAATTTTCTTACCCAATTTCTTATTTTTTCTATTTTTTTTAATCTTGGTGCATGCAAGCACACCACATTTCTCATCTAGATTTATAAAATCTGTAGTTTGCTTATTGAGCTGTGACACAACTATAATTAATAATGACTGCTTCAAAAGTATCAAAATTATGCGATTCATTATTCATTTTGTAGGACTCCTCAAAATGTATGTCCGCCCTTAAAGGAAGCAGAGCACGGCAAGGGAAACCTCTGGAACCAAATCTGCATGTTACATGGGCAGCAGATGTCTATGATCCACCAGTTACTTCATCGTCCCACACGGTGAAGGGACATCGCCATCGTCTTCCAAAGGCCAAGACATCGGATCATCAGAAGCACAAGCACAAGCACATGAAAACCAAGCCATCTAGTGATAGGAAGCACTCTCATAGAAGCAGCAGTAGCAGCCTTTCGGATCAGCGATATGTGAGGTATCTTTTTCATTTCACATACCACCGAATTTTCATGTCTTCATATAAATATTTTTCTTGATTCGGTGAATATTTTCTTTGATTTTCAGATTTCAAGCTCTTGCAAGAAGATCATGGCAAAGTGGTTTTACACTGGCATATTTAAGGGCTTTGGATATTCCAGTATCAAGTAGACGGGATTCATCCAATTGCGGAAGTAATTTCCAGGCAAAATCACCTTGGCGGCCACCGTCGCAATCTATTGCAGAAGCTTCTTGAGTGGGTAATATCTTGGCTAATAATTAGCTATAGATATTATATCTGTTTCCTCGCATCTAAATTGGTCTGTTTTTAATCAAAATAAACCGTCTAACTAGCTAGATACATGCTACATCTTTTTTCTCATTATTGAAAAGTAAACTGTGTAATGCCCTGTGTATATATGCTGACACTTATTTCATTCATAGATTATTCTATTTTGCTGATGATATTATATATATTTTGGAATTGGACATATTAGATTTATTTTGCCATTTCCTGTTTGACTGTCTGTGTTTTTTGTTGAGTTTTTTTGAAGTGTCAGATGGAAGTTGAATGGCATTTGGGGTTGAACCAGTGACCCTGTTCGCTGTTGCAAATGTCAAATTTAGCTATCACACTCTGTTAAGACTTTGGAATAACTATCCAGAATTTATCTTGCTTGGATCTTGGGTGACTCATCTATCTTAATGCTTGATTCATGATCCTGCATCTTTTATTCTTTTCACTCTTTAAAACTTATGAAAGATTCAACGTGTGAGGGGCTAGGGTAATGAAGTGCAAAAGTCTGGAGAGGTGTATGGACAATTTGTCCTTTCATACAAGTAAAAATTTGAATTTGAGAGGGACAATTGCTCCCCTTGGACCATGGGTTCACCCGTCTCAAACTCAAATGATGATTCTCTTGCTTCACTAATAGACATAGCACATAATTCTTATATATTTACGTGTTTTTAACCCCTCAATTCAAATGTACGATGCTCTAATATTTAACATCAAATTAAAACTCACTCTTACTAATTTTACTAATTTTAAGAAAGTGAAATATGATTTTTATGTATATATTTATGCCATCAAAATGTTATAAATATAGATATATGAATTGAATTAGAAGGATTGTATATTGTAAATAACATATAGAAAGGGATTTACCAAACAAATGAAGCTTGCTTAAATGTTTCCCTTTGTGCCGCTGGCTTCGCCACAGCCATTATTGGTGTGAAGGATATGTGGTCAAAGGTGAGTCTCAAGAGAAATATTTGGGTACGTATCATACACGTAACTCTACGTGCGTACTCTTTTAATCCCGTAATACCTCCATAATAACCTATGAATAACATCGAACTAGAACCAGTGAAAGTTATTCCATTATTGGTGTGAAGGATATGTGGTCGAAGGTGAGTCTCAAGAGAAACATTTGGGTACGTAACACACACGCAACTCTACGTGCGTACTCTTTTAACCCCATAATACCCCAATAATAACCTATGAATAACATCGAACTAGAACCAGTGAAAGTTATTGAAAGGTTATTAAGGATATAGGTTATTAGAATTAATACCGCAATAACCTCCCAATAACCCCCTAATAACCGTGAAGCGGAGGTTATTGCAGGATTATTACGCACGCAGCTTTACATGTGTGTTATGTACGCAAATATTTCCCGAGTCTCAAGGTATAAATTTATCTAGAAATACAAGATATGAATAATTTTATAAATAATACTAGGCATACAAAGTATGAATAAATTTACTAAATTACATTTTATAGTTACAACACTGACGCTCAGCAGATTTATTGAAATATGGCAGCTGATGGGAAAAACAAATTGCAACCAGACCTTAAGGAGGACCATTCAGTTTTATCTATCATATGTAATATACTATTAAAATAAAATTTAATTAATTATAACTTATTTAATGTCATATTTAGTAATAAATATATTATAATTTAATATTAATATGGATTATAATTTAATATAATTTTCTTCCAAATAATATAGTACTTTATATAAATAATATACATTAATTTAAGTACTAATTTAAACTTTATTCAATTATTTACTTGTTTAGATTTTTTTATAAAAAATTATTAATATTTTTATATAAAATAATATAAGCACCCCTTAAAATTTTTAGTTTATTTATTAACTCATTAAAATATGCATTTAATTAATATAAATAAATCCAAGACAAGTCAAATATGAACATAGATATGAAATATAACCAAGCCAATTTCAATCCATGGTATCTGGACTTGACTCAACTCAATTATCAAGCCTACTTACAAATTTACCATTTTACATGTACATTTTTTCTACAATGCAATGAGCATAGGGCCCATGTTAAAATGGGCATTTACATACACACCACACAATTCTCTCGTATTTACATAAATAACATCTAAACTTTCACTTTAACAGTGTAGTATTCAAATCTTTAACAATACATCAAATATATCACTACCATTGATTTTAAAAAGCGATATACATTTTATGCATATGTTTATGAGACCAAAGTGCTATAAATACAAGTATTAAAGTTTAGATATTAGATATATAAATATGAAAGAATTGTGTTGTGCATGTAAATTTCAGGAAAATTTATTCCGTGCGGACACCGCATCCGATCTCCACCATCCATCATGGGTTCGGTGGGATTTTTTTTGTTTTTTTTAATTTGAAAGTGGGTCCCACCAAACCAGTAATGAAGGGTGGAGAACGGACACCGGACACCACATGCAGAGATATGCGGTGTCCGCACAGAATAATTTTTCAAATTTCAGAGTCTAAACAAATGATCACCACAAAATGGTCTTCTCAACTTTTGTAAAATGTCTACAAAAAGAATCACCCTAAACAAATAGAAATATATGAAAGCAGTTTGCAAAGTAAAAAAATATATTAAAAAATTGTCCTAAATGCACAAAAATTTTCTGACTACAAAATTCTATGTAGTTGTGGTTGAGAACAAATTAACTAATTGATCTTCTGTTCAGCTGAAACGGTATCCCAATGTGCTCTCCAGACAATGGATGGTGTCAAAAGTCGCTCAACTTTCCATCCTGCAGAATGAAGCTGCATCCATCAAAAACCCATTCAGAAGATTAGCACCATTTTTTGTGAACTGTCTGCTTAAATTTCATTTAATGCGTTCAATAAAATCATTATTTCCTAACATAGAAATATATTATTTATACTTTGGACCGTATGCTCATCGCAACAACAACAACAACAACAAAGCCTTAATCCCACTACGAGAGGTCGGCTACCGTATGTTCACTGCGGTATAGAAAAATTGTAAATGTAAAATCGTAAATTTCTCGTATGCTCACTGCGGTATAGAAAAATTGTAAATGTAAAATATAGAAAAATTGTAAATGTAAAATCGTAAATTTCTAAAATATAATTGCATATAAATAACATAATTTTTTGAAAAAATTGAGCAGGAGAAAAGTGAAGCAACATAAAAAAACAAGATTTACATACACCCCACTTAATTTCTATGCTAAACTTCAATTTTTACACACATGCTATAGTTTTTTTTAAACAAGATGGACAGCAACATGTGTCTGTCCCATCCCATATGTTTTAATTTGACCCACATAGATTTGAACATGGGACAGCGGGGACTTTCGCCGAAGCTGCCAACCCACAAACGACCGGTTGCGCGCGTGCGCACACAGATATATATATATATATATATATATATATATAATAGTGGTGTTGAACCCTGCTTAATAGTTGATTTCTTGTGCTCAAATATAAATTGTCACATACCATTCAATTACCAAAAGATTCCCCTACACCGATTGTGTGCTTTTTGTATTGTGTTTTTTGTATAAACTGACTTTTTTTTCAACACATTAGCTCGCAACTGTAAACCTAGGAAATGAGAAAAGGGGTTTATTTGGGATAGTATTTTACTATTTTGCTTTTAAGACCACAATTATGCCTTGTCTAGCTATCCTTTCTCATTGTTTTCCGAAAATTTTTGTAATGAAAACTTGTTTTTATTCAATCAAATCTTCTAGAATGTGATAACTATAAAAGAATTATTATCTGACTTATTAAAAATCTATTCATAATATCCATAGCAGCTTTTAAGAGAACTATTTTCATATATGGGAATAGATGAAAGACAAGGTTACATTAAAGGAGATAACTCAGGGGCCAGTTGGGATCACTTATATTTTGTGTTTTCTATTTATTATTTTAATGTTTTGATCTGAACAAAACATATTTGGTATATTTGATTAAGATATGACTGTTTTTGACCATCAATCAAAACACCTAAAATTATTTTGAGTGTTATAAAAACATATTTATTTGTTTTTAAAACAAAAAAATATAAAAATATAAAAAACACAGCAAACAAATATATTTTTAAAACCAAAAGCAAAAACAAAAACAAAAGCATAAAATAAAATTAATCCCAAACAAGCTCTTAGAAAACAAATATGAAAGAGAGAAAAAATTTATCAAAATAGTCCCCCGACTCTTTGCAGAGGGTCAAATTAATCCCATAGTTTATAAAAGTGTCAATTTAGTCTCCATACTCTTCCAATATGGGCTAAAATAATCTTTTATGGGGACTATTCCGACTCCTATAAAAAAACTGCAGAGATTATGTTGACACTTTGAAAAACTTTTAGACTAAAGGCCCATCTAAATAGTTAGGGAACTATTTTGGCACTTTACTTGAAAGAGATTGCACTATGTTAGCGAATTTGTTTGAAGTAAATCCCTCAATTTTGAAAGGTGATTCGAATCTAAAAAGTGTTAGGAACAAAAGGTGGAACCTTTGCTATAAAATCATTGTAATGCTCATCCATCCAGAGTCGGCTCTCAGTGTGCACAGCCTTGCTTTGTGTGGTAAGACTCGCAAGGACAAGAGCATGAATGAAGGACTGCAAAATATCAGCTGGTGCCGCGATTTTATGGATTATAGCATGAACAACACCTTTCCTCTCCAACAGCAAATATTTAACTATAACATGTGGAATTCACAACTTAGACTCAGTAAAAGTTATTTTGAAAAAAAGGCATTTACATACATACCACTCAATTCTTATGCATTTACGTATCTAACACCTAAACTTTACCTTTTACATTTATACCACACAAATTTTTCATATCACATAAAATATACTTTAAAACTTTTAAAAGTGAAATACACCTTTTCATATATATAAAAACTGAAGTTTGGGTGCTAGATATGTAAATGCAAAGAAATTGAGTGGTATGTCGGTAAATCTTCCTTCGAAAATATATATACATAAAGTAGACCTTTTTTGTAATGAGAGAGATTTGATCCTGAAAGCTCCACCCTGCCACACATATTATCACAAGAAAACTTAATCCTCGTGAAACAATTACTTCATTATCATCTCAAGTAATCACTACATTCATTACAGAAGTTCAAAATCCGAATTTATGAACTCACATGTCACGATGATCAAGACCGGAGACTCTGACACCCAAGTATACACGCTGGTGTAGCGGAATACTATAGCTTGAACTCCATGGATTAGTCAAGGAAGGAAACACATGTTCAATCTTTGAAACCTGCTGCGGTGAAAGTACTGCCAACAGGAATGTGTGAGCCATTCTTTCTACATACATTAAACATGTTTCATGTGAAGCAACTTTGCATATGGAAAAGTCCTGATCAATTAAATTACTCATAAGAATTCTAATTGAGAAATCATACTTTCAATAACTAAAGGGATGTTTGGCTACACCAAAGAATTAAGTTGAAATAGGATTTAGTGAATCCTGTAAATATGAATTTATCAAATCCAGGCGTGTTAAATCCAAAAAGATGTTTGGCAGGATTTAAGTTAAATCCAATTAAATCCCTTCCTGATGTTTGGCCGCCTCCTGAGTGACGAGAGCAGCCTTTTCCCTTAAATCCATTGAATTCAGCTATCCATCAAATTAAAAAAAAAAAGGATTTACTTTACGGAAGACACAAAAATGGATTTAACTACCTTTTAGATTTAACTTAAATGTTTTATGCGTTTGGCAGGATTTATGATAAATGTAACGTAAATCCTGTTAGAAAGGGGCTACCAAACACCCCTAAGAGTTTTTAAAATGGAGTTTCATAGAAAACCTCCCAATATCCATTATAACTAAATTATTTAGAATAAAGAGTTTAATTTCATAAATTTATATTATTAAGTTAGCGAATCTCTTTTGAAAAACCTAGAATTATACGGTTAGCATACAGACAGAAAATTTCTGTGTAAGAAGCTGACAGAAAGAATAGTCCATTTGATTACCTTGACCATTCTTCATGAAATTGTGGAGCAATATGGAGCCTCTTTTGCTGTTTAACGTTGTTAATGAAAGGCACGTTACAGCCTTGTAATTTGCTGAAATAAAAGTTGTAAGCTGATAAGCACAAAAAAAAAAAGGCTACAGTTGCTCCAGAGAATCCAATAAACAAAATAGAAAAGAGATAATAAAAAACTGAGATTAAAAATCTTAAATATGGATTTCTAACAAAATAGTGAAATTTAGATATGCAGTTGCTTCTAAATTCTACACACAACTGATAGATGACACTGTGGACGGGCTTACGAGTCCTTGGTGTATCAGACAAGGGGGTAATATGGAAGAATAATGAATCTAAGGATAATTAAATAGGCTCCTTTGCTAACTCCTTATAATGGTATAAGCGTGCAAATCTTTTTGCTGGAGCCTACACTTAGGTTTAGTGCAAGTAGTGATTGGTCGATTATTAAGGTGATAATTATCGTTTAAGATTCCACACGAAAGCTTCTAAAAGACCCTAATAATTTCATTCTTACAATTAAAATACACTAAGCATTCAGCATGTAGCAACATGTTGAGAAAACTTTGAGCACAACATTACCATACAAGTATAATGCGGGACATATTAGGATCAGTTTTTTAATATTAATCGATTGTAAGATGCAAGAAATCATATTGAAAATCAATGCAAGTTATATATTGATAATTTTCTATTAGAAGAAAGATTTAGAAATCTGAAACATTTAGAATCATATAATTGAAAACCACACTACCCATGAAAGTCTAGATTGTATTAGATTTGAAAAAAAATCAACTATGCGCCCAAAATGATAAAAAAATTGGAGGGAAATAACTGAAACATAAGGTAAAAAGACATCAAATTCAGACAATGATTATATAAGAAGATGGACTCTCCTAAGAATCTTCAAACTCCTACTAAAGAGTTCGCTCCCAGTGATGTAAAAGAAAACATGGCAAAATAGAATGAAAATGAAGTCAAGATGATATAAAAACAGTTACCATGAAATTTAACGAAGAAATTAGCATCCTCTGGTGCATAATATGGGATGCTCTAACCATTCTCATGGCATGAAAAGAATATTTTCCCACGAAATGATAATATGAAACGATATGCTATAATGAAATGCCTTTATTGGCCAACTCCTTTATAGTACAACGTTCGAGCCACATATAGTCATATAGTGAAAAGTTAAACTCAGTGAGTAAATACCAGAGAGGCGCAGGTTTGCAGCTTGGCTAGTCTTTGGGATGTGGGTGATTTATTTGCATACCACCCAATTCTTATGTATTTACATATCCAACACCTTAAACATTTATGTTCACATGCATACCACTCAAATCGATAGCGTTAAATCAAAAATACCACCACCACGATTTTTTTAAAAGTGAAATACACTTTTTCAACCATAAATTTTTATGAAACCAAGGTATTATAAGTACAAATATCAAACTTTCGGTGTTAAATATGCAAATACATAAGAATTATGTGGTATGTAAATTTTCCCAAAAAAACCAATAAAAGGTGCAGAATCTGTAGCATAGGCGTCGAAAAATAAAAAACATGGCACCCCTTTACTCACCATACATATGAAAAAAGGTCAGGAAAAGGAATGAAATCCATACTGCCAAAGGATATCCTCTTGTAAGATGAGCAAGAAGCATTCCTAAGGTCATACCAATCATTGTTGCCAAAGTCTCTTGACTGCCTTCCTGAAAATATTCCAACAAAGGACATGAGCAGGTTGTAATGATAAAAAAAACAAAGAATTAAACAGAAGAAAACTGCAAAATCTTCATATTACCTTGGCAGAAATATCTGCTGCATTATTCTCAAGTGAGAAGTGCTGTGTCAGAGCAGCTCTCGTTGCACCACTTGCAACGCCGGCTAAAAGAACAAAGACAGAAATGTCAATCCACTTTTAGAAGGGAGTCAAACCTAAAGACCAACAAAAAAAGAAACAAAAATTAACAGATGGTTACAGATTAAAATCATCTATGAAACAACCAGGTGAGATCAAAATTGATATAATGAAAACATGAACATAGCTGAGCATTAGTAACAATTCCATAAAGACCCAACTATGCATTATACAGAATGCATACAGTACAATAAAGACAGCGTATAAAAGAAATAATTGCTTTGAAAAAACTTCCTTCATTTCATTAATAAATAGGGCATATATCGAGCCTTACAACGTTTTACAAATAAATTCCGAGACTTCCTCTATTTACAAATAGGACCATAAATTATATACAAATCTCAACACTCCCTTTTAAGATAGGCAAAATATAACCACTAGGCCCATCTTGTCACATAAACTAGACAAATCTAATGAGCTATGCCTTTTGGTGAGGCAGTCAGTCATTTGCTCTCCAGTTGTTGCATGACTTATCTCCAATAGTCCTTTATGCAACTTTTCCTTGATAAAGAACCTATCAGTCTCCACATGTTTGGTTCTATCATGTTGCACCGGATTTTTGGCAATGGTGATTGATGAATTGTTTTCGCACCACAACTTCATTTGAGCTCCTTAGTCCACCTTGAGCTCTATCAAAAGATTCTCAGCCATAACATCTCGGCAACTCCTAAGGCTATGACCTTGTACTCTGCCTCTGTCGTCAACCTCGCAATTACCGATTGCTTCTTGCTATTCCAAGGGAATAAATTGCCCCTAAGAACATGCAATATCCTGATGTTGACCTTCTGTCATCAGCACAGTTAGCTCAATCAGAATCACATTAGCCCTCAATGTCTAAATGCACATTTTTCCTAAATATTAAACTCTTCCCTAATGCGCTCTTCAGATACCTCGGAATTTGATACACTACAGCCATGCAGCCTTTCCTCGAATCATACATGTAGCAACTCTCCATGCTTACTGCAAATGATATGTCTGGATGAATGTAACTCAGATAGATGAGATGACCTACATAACTTTGGTACCTCTCACGATCAATTAGCACTCTTGCCTCTACGTTCAACTTTTCATTCTGATTAATTGGTGAAACTACGGGCTCGCATCCCAACATGCTCGTCTCTGTGAGCAAGTTTAGCACATAATTCCTTTGAAGTATCCTCTGCTCCAGGAGCCACCTCATTCCTAAGGAAGTATCTAAGCTATTCCAGGTCTTCACCTCAAACTCATTGTCCAAACTTGCCTTCAATTGAGCAATCTCTCCCTCATCATTACCACTGACAATCACATCATCCACATACACATCAAGAAAATGATACCATCACGTCATCGAAAAAACACTGCGTGGTCAGCATTGACCTTTTTGATTGCCCATATCTATCATTGCTCTCTTGAACCTGTCAAACCAAACTTGAAGAGACTTTCAAACCATATAATGACTTCCTCAGTATACATATCTTGGCCACTATTTGGTTTGTGTCGAAATCTGAGGGTATCTCCATGCACACCTCCTCTAGTAGATCTCACAAAGAAATTCTTTCTTCACATTCAATTGGTGTAACATTCATCTACTATTCATAGTCAAAGAGATAAGTGTCCTCACTGCACTCAACTTTATCACCGGTGCAAATGTTTTGTCATAGTCGATGTCATATGTCTAACTATACCAATTTGCCACAAATTGTGTTTTGCAGTGATCAATCTTTTCTTCTGAAGTCTTTCACTGTGAAGACCCATTTGCACCAACAACCTTTTTTCCTGCGTGTAGCAACGCAAGCTCTCATGTCATGTTCTTATCAAGAGCACCAAGTTCCTCCAGCATGACAACCTTCCACTTTGGATCCTCCTTAGCGACCTGCTAACACGTAAGTATAAAGACAGTATCCAAAGATGCAATGAATTCACTGTGTAAAAATGATATGTTATAGTATGAGATAAACTAGGCAATATCATATGAAAAACCAAAATGATCAAAAAAATAACGATCAGGAGGATGACCCACATTACCGTGAGAGGTCTTCCTTAAAGTCGTGCGATTGGGAGGAAAAATGAGAGGAATTGTATCACCTATACAATCGAATTCTGAGGTGGATGGTTTAGGTGTCTTAGAAGTATGGGTAGATGAGGACAATGGACTTGTTAGCACGAGTGGTATGGCAGACACTGTTGCCTCGTTCTGCTTCTTCCTTGTATACACCCTCAACTCCTCTTGAACTTGAACCTTATCACCTTCGGGCTCATTTTCTTCATTTTTCGGCTTTTCCTCAGTAAATCCGCCCCACACAATGGGACAAGTCATCATTTTAGCATGTATCATTCTCCTACCATCACTATTCTCCCCCTCTCGCCTTATACCTCCAATATCTGACGAGTCACCAAAGAGTGGTATCACCTCCAAAGTGTAGCATGATTCGAATTCTCTAAAAATCACATCCATACTCACAAGCAGTCTCTTCTCTCTTGGGCTCCCACAAACATACCCTTCTAAGTGACAAAATAACCCACGAAAATACACTTCATAGCTTTGGGATTCAGCTTTCCTATTGATGATCTAGTATCTTTCACAAAACATACATAATCAAATACCTTCAATGAGAGGGTCCACCATTATCTCTTTTCAACAACTCACAAGGAGATTTCTACGCCAACACACTTAATGGCATTATGTTGATCGATTGAGCGGCTGTCAAAACGGCTTGCCCCCACAAGTGTTATGGGACATTCATCGAGATCATCATGCTGCAGACTGTCTTTAAAAGGTGTCCTCTCTGCCACTCTATTTTGTGTCGGTGTGTATGGATATGTGATTTGATGTTGTATCAATTAGTCTAACAGGTACTCAACAAAATGTCTCATTATCAGGTCTCAATACCTTCACTACTGTAACATATTGAGTCTGAATCACCTTGTGAAATTCTTTAAAGAAGGCAAGTACATCTCTTTTATTTCTCATCAGATATAACTAAAACGAGAAAAATGATCAATGAAAGTCACAAAATATATGTAACCATTCATCAAAGTTATAGAACAAGGTCTCCATGCATCTGAATGCACCAAAACAAAAACAAAAGAACTCTTATTACCAGAACTAACATAATATCTCCTAATATGCTTATCAAACTCACAAACATCACACACAAATTTTTGTTTATTTATTTTTTCATACAAAGATGAATACAAAACGACTCAATAGACTAAACAAATAGTGTCTCACGCACTTGTGATGTAGCAACACATCCTCCACAATCCTCACAGATCCTCCTACTCTAGCACTTCTACCATGGATGTCAAGGCAGAGCCCATCCCATCTCTATCCAAGTACTAGAGTTCACTATGCCGCATGTCAGTCCTAAGTCTCCAGCCAATCCCCTTCTCTTAAAAGATCAAAGATCACCTTAAGAATATCGAATGAAACAACACATTTTAGTTGGAGTATAGTGACACTAATGGATAAAATGTTCACTCAAAAGGAATGAGCATGCAAACTATTGGATGTAGTCATAAAATCGGTACACCTCACTGTACTCTTACCAACAACAGACTTTGATGTACCATCAACGGTTTAAATGTTTTCTAAAACTACTAAGTGGGCATAGGAAGAGAACTCACGAATAGCATCTGTCATATGTCGAGATCCACGAGAATCTGCTATCCATTATGGTGACATTGTGGTGAATATAGAGAAAGCATGTGTATCATGAATAATTTTGGCTGAGTGAATATAAGTAGCGATATTTCTCTTGGATGACAATAAGGTGCATGTATCATCAGCCACATCACCTGTCGCTCTATGTTTCTTATTCAACATCTCAAGGAACTCATGATCCTCATCAATAAAGACCAATCCCATCTCACCCTCGTTATCTGCTACCACCAGATTTGCCTGTCACGATTACGACCATAGCCTCTAGACGTCCACGTCCACCCATCACTCGCTTGGGCAGCTTTGAACAAGCCTTGCTTTGTCCCACTTCTCCACAGTTGTAGCACCTGCACGTCTCCCCCTGAGCACCTGTCATACTTGAGCTTGAGGTAGCCAAAGCCGATCGCGTATTTAGAAGTCCGCTCGACAGCTCAAAGTGTAGCCTCATGCAACTCTCCACCTGTATCATCGCAATGATGACCTCATAAGTGAAGGAATCATTGCCTAGGCTAAGAGGACTGATCTCCTCTGATCAAATGTTCAGTTTAGTCAGAAACAACATAGTCCTCAACTGGATCACCACAGCTCGACTTAGGTGAGAAATGATTAAGATCCTTCTACAGTCATTCCAACTGTATGGAGTACTCCTGAATCGATCTATCACCATGTACCACTATCTCTATGTAACGCTAGATCTGGAACACCCTCATGTGGTTCTCAGTTCCAGCATAGGTCCTCTTCAACTTTGCCCATATGTCCTTTACCTTTCAAATGTCATCCACTAATAAGGCAATTAATGAAACCATCGAGTTGAGAAGTTGGGTGTAAAGTAAGGTGTGTGTGGTACTCCACTCATTCCCCTCAGACTGTCACGGTCACCATCTAGTTCAACCTTGATTCCTGTCAGAAATCTGTCTAGTTTCTTTTCTACCAGAGCAGCCTCAATCTGATGTGACCAACTCAGATACGTGGTCGGTCCATCAAGCTTCAGATCCATAGGAGGGAGATCTAGCTTCACGTGCATTGATTACGTTCTGAGGTGGTGGCTCCCGCTGAGACGTAGCTCCTTGTTATTGAAAGTGACGTTAATGCTCATAATGAATTTTTTCTGATATTCAAAGAATTTGTACTCAAATTCATCTGAGTCATGCCCAATCAAAGTGCACTTGATAAATTTTGAACAAAATTTACTCTTTAATCTTGCATCAATATGAACATATGATAAATAACCAAATACATTCAAATGAGATAGACTTATCTCTTTGCCACTTCAGACTTGTTTAGGTAAACTTTGATTTAAAGGTACTATTGGACCTTGATTGATTAGATAAATTGCAGTGTTCGCTATTTATGCCCAAAACTATTTTGGCAAGCCTACACGCAACCTCATGCTTCTGGCATGCTCTGTGATGATTCAATTCACGTGCTCCGCAACATCATTTTATTGTGGTGTTCTTAGAACAACACCTGATTCCCCTTGAAGCACAATAACTCCTAAACTTCTAATCACGATACTCACCACTATTATCTGATTTGAGATATTCATAAGTTTGTTTCATTCTCAATCACGACTTTCCACTTTTTAAACAACTCAAATACATCAATTTTATGTATTAAGAAGTATGCTCATATCTTCCTGGTGTGATCATCAATGAAAGTGACAAAATACTAAGAACCTCAAATGGATAAAACTGAAGTACAATCACATACATTTGTATGCACTAACTTCAACTTCTTCAATTTCATCTTTGACCACTTTTAAAGAAAGTAACATTTATTTGTTTGTCCTAAACAAAATATTAACAAAAATCTAGATCCATTGATTTTAAATCCTGAAGCTTATTTTTAGAAATGAGGGACATTTTTCACCCATATAGCCAAGTTTGCATTGTCATAGGCCTGCATTAGCTTTTGTTCCAATAATACCAATGGATTCAGACATCTCATCGATCAAACAAATGGCGAATTCAATATTGTCTTGAGCCATTACCATTACCCCTCTGGTCACCTTCCACGAATCACAAGTGAAAGTACTCACATACCCTGATCTTACAAGCTGGCTCACATAAATGAAATTTTTCTTCAAATTTAAAAGATGTCTAACTTCTTTGAGCTTCTAAACTAATCTAATTGAAAACATAATATCAATATCATCATTTCTAATAATATTGTGGGTCTTGTTATCTCCCAAATACACATTCTTTAGATCAGTTTGAGTATAGTTTTTGAACACTTCTCTGTTGGGGCGGGGCCAACATGAAAAGAGATATTTGAATCCAGTATCCATGATTCAATACTATCTAGGGGCAAAACAAGAAAGTCGGCTTGAATTTCTTCAGTGGAGACATTAGTAAAGAGCTTTCTATTCGGACCACCACCACCAACCTTTGGAGTTACGTAGTCCTTGAAGTGACTTTTCTTCTTGCAGTTCCAGCATTCACATTTGTCTTTTTCTCTCCCTGGCTTGGACGTTACTCCCTTGGACTTGAATATTTCTCTGCCTATGTTTTTATCCAGATCTATTGTTTTGATTTCAACATTCTGAATAGAATTTTATATTTCACTGCTCACATTCTTGTGAACTTCTTCATTCAATACTAACATCATAATATCATCAAATTTTAACTTCATGTTACCTGAAGAGTTATTTACCACAGTGACTAGTACATCCCAACTATCCTGCAATGAAGATAGGAGCAGTGCTTTAACCTCGTCATCGAACTTGATGCCTACAGAGCACAACTGATTAGTCATAGTGTTAGAAGTTATTCAAGTGCCAATCACATATTCAAAGTCGTAAGCTTCTCATACATCCTTGTTAGTGCAACCATGAGATCAGTCATAGCCTTCTCCTTCATAATGTTGAAAGCAACAAATGACAAAAGTGAAAGTTGGATCAAACCTAGTGTTGTTCAATCAAGCACTTCTTATTATTCCAAAGTCATCGATTCTAACTTCTTGGTGATTTCTTCCATTGACAAATACACTTTCTTTTGACACAATAAATCTTCAATATGCATTTTCTACAGTTGAACTTCTCCACCTTATACTTCGCTTTGTCAGTCATTGCTCCCACTCAAACTTGGATGCTCAGAAAACCCCATTTTGATAATACTTATGTAAGAAAATGAAAATTGTGGAAAAACCAATTCAAGAGATTTGAAAAAGAAAACTTATAACAAAAGCACACAAAATATGAAAAATATAGAAAAACACAAGAACACCAAGATTTAACATGTAAAAATCAGAGAACAAAAAAAAATTTGGGAGCCAAACACACCAAGAAATCCATTATGAAGAAATGAGGAGAAATGTACAGATTACACCGCAATCAAACTTCTCTATGCTCATGGACTCAAGAAAACACTTTGGGCATTTCACCTCTCTCTTTCAAGCATAAGAGATCATAAAATCCACATTACACACTCACAATTTGTCGAGAATTCCAAGATTGAAAGTCCCTAACTATTAGAAATATTTAATGCTACTAAAGTGCTAGTCCCGAGCATTGGGTTCCAGGTAGTGGGATCCCAAGAACAAACCGAGTGCGGCCGCACTCCTCCAGGTGTTGCATTTCCCTGCTCACTGTTCCCGAAGGCTTTGTTGGGTGCCTGCCCCTCTTCTCCACCATTAGGCCAGTGCTCAATTGCAAAATCAGGCTTCACCCATAACATCATGGGCACCTTGCTGAGGGTTAAGCATGGCTTCTCGTTCTTCCAACCAAATATTTGGCTAGCTCTAATACCCTATTACACCATCCTAGGGCTCCTAGAATGTGTGGTAAAGCACAAAAGATTTTCGAGAGGTTGTTGGATTAATATCGGGTGTGTGATGACGAAACGGGGTCATAAGAAGAAAAGTGTAGTTTCTTGCTGAAAATAACAGGTGACAGTGGCTTTGAAGGTTGTTTAACAGAAAATAGCGAGCAAAAGGCAAACCAGTGAGGTGGTAAGGACGTCAAAGGGGACACACTACTTTATTCTTAGGCAAGCTAATGACGCACCACTTTTGAAAGGAAGAGGTTACAACATTACAGAGAGCAAAATTCTCAGTTCATAAAATCAGAAAACTAAAAAACCAAAACCGTAATCCAGCATATATAAAAGACCCTTCAAAGCAAACACCTAATTAGAAACTAGGGAAATATGTAAGAACTAAAAATGAAGAAATAAAAAAATGAAACTTCCTAAAAAAAATAAAGGATAGAAAATAAAAAAGAAATATTAATAACATTTCCATAGGTTGGACTCCCACAATCAGGAGCCCAATACCGAGGAACAACGGTAATGCGCTGGTGTCAAGATAAAAAAGTTTTAGTCTATGATACCATGATAATAATTGGAGAGAACTGGTTGAGTATATCATTTCACGTTCGAGTATTCTTTATACATACTTCCAAGCATTTCTAGCATAAAACATATTAAAATTAAAGAATAATAATTACTAAACAACTATAATAGCCAACAGATGAATAAAATGGCAGAAGAATCATAACAGTCCAGAAATTTAAGAGTAGGCAATAAAAACTCTAATGAATTAATGCAGTGATAGCAGAAGAGGAAATAAATAAAGCAAAACTCTAGGTGAGTGTGGATCCTAGTTGACGAAAATAATGCATGTATTTCATAACAACCAATAATGCAAAAGCATTTAAAATTACATAAGTATAATATGTGCCACCCATAATCTAGTTGAGCTATTATGTGATGCAAACTAAACATAATTGATTAAATGAAGCAAATCATAACCCTGAGTTGACCCACATCACTTACCATCCATGGTTGACCCACTTGCCGCTAATTAAACAACACAAAATCCAAATTAAAAAGCCCTCCTGCCTCAATTTGTTTGGCAAAATGTTGATGATGTTAACACAACCCCAAAAACCATACAATAACAAACAATTACGCGCCAACAAATACACAACCATTGATCAACTGGATATTTTGACAACATTGACAAACTATAAATTGTATGTTTTGTGATAACCAAACCTCTTCAATAGAAAAGTTCAAGACTCTAGTGCCTATTAAAAACTGTCAAAAAATTTTGCATGCTTGTAACATTCCCAAATTAGCATACGTCATAAGGGGCCACAATTAATTATTTTAGGAACAAGAAATTAATTGTCAAAGCACATTCCATTCTACTTATGCTGCCCCAGCAATATCATCTAAAGCCATGAGAAGCTAAAGCATATTATATATACTTATCTTTCAATAATTACGCCCAACTATCGTTCAATGAATGAGATAACGGATAATAACTCACTAAATGATCTTGACAGGCTCCCCAAGCAGACTATTAGAATAAATGCAGATGGAAACAATGGAGAAATCAGATCCATCAGCATACCTGAAAAAAAAAAAAAACAAACAAATAAAAAAGACACACACACACACACAAACTCCGATATTCAAAACATGAAAGCAATTTTTTTAATGGCAATAACTTGGTAAGAAATCCAAGGGGGCTGACTTCATTTAACTTTGTACGGATTGAAGAAAAGTGAAAGATATGGAATTAAGTTCCCACTAATTTATGGAATATTATGAATTTACAACCATTTCTTAATTTTCCTCCACTCGAATTACTAGCACCCAAGCAAATCCTTTAAGTAAAAACTCCTCTGATAAGGATCTCATCAAAAGTGCAAATCATGCATCCTATGATACAAAATTTTGCTCATCGTTTAAACTTTATTTTGTAATTTTCTAATTCCTAGTTTGCAATTTAGTTTGAGCATTTATTTGATGATATCTATGAGAATATGTTTATTTAATTATGATATTCCTGGTCCAGGGATCTTTTTATTTGTTTAAGCGAATGCTTTGAGCATGGGTGGCTGCTGATTGCATGATGATTGGCTAAGTAATTGTATAGACTTATTCGACTTTAGAAATTGGGAGTAATGTTTATGGCTGGTAGTTCTTATGGTTGTAGCTTAAAAATCAGTTCCTCTATCTGCAATTGAACTGACTTGAGCTTGAGGGATACAAATATTTTTATTATTTGATCGGTTGTTCCCAAGGAATTTGTGGCTACAACTTTCAGAATAACTTAATGTGATCTTATTCCATCCAGATAATAGCATGTATTCAGTGGTAAGCTATCGGGTAGTATTTTTTTACTCTCCTTCAGTGTTTACATAGGGCATTTGGCGTTATCTGCAACATGTTATTGGCCCACTTCAGATGCAGCCAAGTTAAAAAGATCTAAGAATTATTATTAGAATTATGAGGCATGTAAAAAGAGATTTTTGGTTTAATTAAGTTTTCAAATTCCCTTCCAATCGTGTGTTGTGTGTGTGTGTGTGTTTGGTTGGATGTTTATTCTTCAAAACTGAAACAAATGCAATTACTAATTTATGGGGTAGGTTCTCTCCTTGAATAGGAGTAAGATCTGGCTTTTTGTGGTTTTTTGTCATCTTTCGAGTTATTTTTTTCTGAATATCTTGTCCTTGACTTTACAAGTGCCCCTGATTTTGGTTATATTCATCACAATTGGGCTTTTAATTGAGAGCGAATATTTATTCTCCTTGTTAACTTTTATGGTCTCAATTTTTTTACTTATTTCAATGAATTTATTAGATCTTTGTGTTATTCTTTCATCTAAATTTCTCATAATTTTGAGTTGACTTCCTCTATTGTTGTTAGCTTCATCACACATAGATTTTGTTTATCCTCAACTACTAGCAACAGATTATCATATCCAACATCACAATATTGAGCCTGTGTTATCATTGATGTCACTAATAAGCGAATATGGGATTTTCTATGATAACTATTATGATAACGATCATGACAAATTGTAAGATTTATTGCAACATCTAATATACTGCAGCCTTGCACATTCCATCTGCTGACGATTTTAAAGTTGTTCATGAAACCATTATTTTGCCATCTCCACCACGAAGACCAAACTTTCAAGAAGAGATGCTTTTATAAAACCAAAGAATTGATCCGAAGCAAAAGATAATTCTACATCATTTTAGTACTTCAGAAAATTTTAGGATGTATTTCAATGATTTCATCAAAATTAAGCTCTTTGAATTTGTTTTAATTAGAATTAATATTGATTATTCTTTTCCATAACTTTAAGTCTTAATTTTAAACTATTCCGTGATGGATTTAATTTTAAAATTGATTAGATTTGATTTTAAATTATCAATTCATATCTTTATAACCTTGTTCCAATAAATAGAGACTCATGGCTTGTATTGACATGGGACGTTCTCCTTGCCTGAACCGGATGCCTGCTGGGATTAGGGAGCTACACTGGTTCCGCTAGAAGGGAGAGAGGGTCGGCCGGCCCTAGAGCAATCAAGATTGCCCCCAATAGAAGTGCCCCCTCTAGTAATCTAGTAGTATTTATATGTTATTTTTTGTGTTTTTGGGCAGTTTTTTTTTATGTATTTTCTTTAGGGACAACTATCGGCATCTCAAATTCTCCCTGGGGCTGTATCCAAAGACGAGAAGGAGCTCCAACTATAACTCGTCCTAACGTGGTGTTTATCTATTGTTCCCAACATCCTACAAACCTCCCTCCGCTACCACCATCACGGTGTTTGCTGCATCGACCAGAACAAACAGCCCCTTCGTTGTTCTCCTGCAGCCACCTACCACCCAACCACCTCCCATCTTGATGTCATCCCTTCCAGCCACCTCCCCACCTTTCTGCCACCACCTTCCAACCGCCTTCCTTGCTGCCGTGAACCTACCCGACCCTTCCAACACTCTGCCAGCAACCTCCCCGCTGCAGCCACCTCACCATACCGTGCTTCCACCCACCTTTCAGACATCTGACAACCAACCGTGACCTTCTATTATTGCCTTCCGACCATCCAGGCCCCCATACTCTTTATTTCTCTGTAAACCGCAGTTACACTACCCTTGCTTAAGTCCTAGTTAGGTTTGTGTTGTAATTTTACTATTTCCTAGTTTTGAATGTCTTTGGTTGTAATCTTTATTTATATGATTTCAGTAATAAAAGTTACTTTTTCGTTGTTATTTGGGGTTGGCTCCTGTATCATGTATTCTGATGATACATACGTATTTGATATTAAAGATTACTATTATATTCTTTAATCGTTCTCCTCTCAGGTCCATCTATTTACTTCTCCCTCCTTCCTCCATTACCCTCGATGTGTATTAATATTGCAGGACACCGAACTAAACATCAGGTTTGGTAGATACACTACCAGATAATGAAGACCATCAAATTCATCCATTTAACAAAAATAAACTACTGCAGTTCAATTAGGACAACTATACCAAGATCATTCATAAAATCTGCGACCAAACGCCACATCTTAGCATTGCTATCGAGATTGGAACCCTGCAAAACATGACAATAAAAAATTAGTTATCAACACACGTGAAAGTGCATCTAGGTACTACATGTAATAAGCGCCAGGAAAGAGAGAGCATTTCTTGAAAGAATTACCCAGTATAAAGCACATCAAAAATGAGGGCCGCATAGTACCTGATAAAATGCAAATAAGATGCCTCCTAGCATGCCAGTAAAATCCCTCAAAAACCACTGTTAAAGGTTTTCCATGTAGATAGAAGATCGACAGGGTTACATGACAAAGGAAATAAAAAGATCAGATAACCAGTTAAATGCATGAACTAAAAGGTTCAGAAATTAACAAAAAATGTTTTTATAAAAAAGTGTAATGAGAAGAGAAAGCTAATACAGCTTTTTATTTTGCCCAGTAGTTAGAGGCAACATAGAATAATAACGCGGTCAAAATACAAGCATTGGAATGATAGGGCAAATAAATATTATAGGGAAATTTACATAAATACCACACAATTCCTTTGTATTTACATATCTAGCACCTAAAGTTTGATATTTACATTTCTAACACTTGGTGCTGAACCCGTGTATTAAAAGGTGTACTTCACTTTTAAAAAGTTAGTGAAAGTTCATATTTTTATGTAATATTAAAGATTAGAGTGCTAAGTATGTAAATATGAAAGTTTAGGTGTTAAATATGTAAAAACATAAGCATTGTGTGGTATGTATGTAAATGCCCCAATATTATATACGCAATGCTTCAGGCGGGTGAAAACAAACTATACCTGAAAGGTGGCCCCGATGACAGTGGCTGATTTTACGCCAACTCCAATAGCACTCAACAGTGCCTATTTCCAATTTGAAAATAATGCAATATTCAAAATAAGTTATAATATTCAGAGGAAAAACTAAGGGCCCATTGGGGCAGCTTATTTGATGTGGTAGCGTTTTAAAAATACACCTGACATGTTTGGGTAAACTGCGTTTTGACAACTTACACGTTTTCAAAACACTGAAAACTGCGTTTTCACACCGCACCTATCTAGGTGTGGTGACAACTTTCTGACAACGGTCTGATTTTTCCAAACAACGGTCTGATTTTTCCAAGAAATAAAAATTTGTAATAGTCATCGCACCTAGCTTATCAGCAGATTATTTTTAATCAGCTTATTAACAAATTATTCAATAAGCTGAAGCTACCCCAAACAAACCCTAAATTACATGGTCTAAACTTCTCTCAGGTGACCTTAGCAAAGAGGGTGTGCAACTTACTTGGGTGGAAAGCATGGACCGTATATAAGTTGAGAGTCCCTGTAGAGAAATACATTAGGTTTAGAGCAAGCATAGGCATGTACTGTTTACTTTAAAATAATTTCATGCAAGTCTTCTACCTGCAAGGAATCCCAAATTTGAAAAGGGACATAATCTGGAGTGACACTAGCTGGAAAGCCCTGCTAGAAGAAATTACTTATATTTTCAGTATGCGTGTATGGAGAAACTCAACATATGAAAGAAAAGGGTTAACTCGGCTCTATGGAGCCCCGAGAACGCTAGATCCAAGTAATACCACTCAAATGCTTAAAGGTTTCCTGCATAACACACTAATATCCCAGACCTAAAACACACATTCTAGTGTGTTAAAGAGAAGCCATGTGGTTGGACTATTTATCTTAGTTTACTGTTATTAATTTGTAAATGGAAAACTCAAAAAAAAATAATGGTCTCTCTCAGTCTGAGCCTAGACTATATGGTAAGCCAGTCACTGTTCCCTTTTGATTGTATGTTGCTTGCGTTCCTTAATTTGTAAACAGAGCCCTCAATTTCTCGCCCTCTTCATTTCCATCCCTTCTAGTAAGCTTAGAAAAGGTGAAAGGCAAGAACGAAAAAAAGGCATTAAAACAGAAGAGATTTGTGAATATGCGTGTGTGACTGTCATGCATGTTTCAATATGTGAAAGAGAGACATGTATCATACTACAATAGAGATTTAATTTTTTTGGTAGTTTTGTCAAAAATATTGACAAGTTGAAACTTCAAAGCAATTGTGAAATGACCACGCATGTCCAGTACGATATTATTAGTTCAAAGATCATCAATAAGTTTATATAGTTTTGTATTGATTATGAAGATGCTTATGAGAGAGATAAAAAGTGAGATATGTTGATTTATATTTTTCACATATATTACTTTACAAAATATTTGTTGAATAAGAGAAAATCCTAAGTAATGGAGAAATGGATAAACAAGATAAAAGAAAAATAAAAAACTTGGGATTAGTAGAGCAAAAATTGATTATATAATATACAACTTCGGTGAGTGTGATAGTAAAAATTGTTTATCAATATAACTAGAGGATAAAGTGATACCTACTTTTATAATTTTAGTTCTTTAGATCCATTTTGATAAAATATATATGTGGATAAAGATATAGCTTTCAATATTAAGAAATAAGAGAATAATTGAGGCTAGAACATGAATATCATAAAATTGCAATCAGATCAACTGAATTGCATGATTATATGTCTATGCAATAAAAAACAAGAGACAAGTTGATAGTGAAATAAAGAAGAAATATTCAGATGGCCGTGTGAAAAAAAATTAAGGATGAAAATTTATTCGCAAATTATTTCGGATGTAAGGGAGGAATAGCAAAAAATAAATTGAGGTAGTTCAGATATGTCGACAAAAGTTAACCAATAAGACGACGACTAAGACAATTTTTATCTCACTAAGTTAACCAATAAGACGACAACAACGAGAAGTTTTTATCCCACTAAGTGGGATCAACTACATGAATTATTTTTCTCCATTGTGTCCTATTGAGTGTCATATTTTCATTTAATTGTATCGGTGGAAGAGGTTCAAGGTTCGACAGTTGAACCAGGGTTGAACCGGAAAACTTCATAAATATAAAAAATATTAAATATAACTTAAATGAAATAAAAATTAGATGAAATTCAGTATGGAAGGTCAACAAGAGGGAAACATAACCAAGAAAATATAAATGCGTGAAAAAAAAAGTAATATACTAATAGTCATGCATATTTTACAAAAGATAAAGAAGAAAATGAAGTTGGGAATGATTAGAGCAAGATACATTCTTCATGGTATCAAAAGATTCAAACCACTCTTCATGATTTCCAAATAAAATTTTGGCATAAGATAAATGCTTAAACTTTGACTGGTTGATCGGCTCGACCTCCGGTTTCAGTTGATTGACCGGTTCGACCACCGGTTCCAG
>NW_018164849.1:154870-155821 GCF_001263595.1 Phalaenopsis equestris
TGGAGCAGAACAAGTGGTTCCGCTGTTAGAGGTTTGTCACTGTCAATGTGGAGAGCAATCCGGCGGGTTATAATTTGTGAGAAGTGCAGTTGTTATTCCCCTTCAAACTTGCAATCAGTTGACTTGATTGTGAGTATGTTTCTGGCTTGTTGAACAGAGCGGAGGTATGATTTTTGGTGAAAATATCAGCTATCTGATTGTGAGAGCGGATGTATGAAATCTGAGTGTCACCAGCAGAAATGTGATCACGAATAAAATGATAAGTTGTTTCCACATGTTTGGTAGATGCTTGGAATATCAGATTAAATGTGATAGCGATAGCATAAGTGTTGTCGCAGTAGATAGTTGTTGGTGTGTTGAGGTAGATATGAAAATCTTGAAGTAGTCGACGAAGCCATATGATGATAGTTGTGGCAGTGGTTAAGGCTCTGCATTCAGTTTCAGTGGAGGAGCGTGCTACAATCCTTTGATGTTGAACTATCCAAGCTATGAGAATGTGACCAAGGAAGGTGCAGAAGCCCGAAGTAGATCGATGAATGGTGGAATCACCTGCCCTATCTGAATTAGAGTAGCAGGTAAGTTGAAGATCGGAGTAGCAAGTAAAGTTGGAGATCACCTTTGATGAGAGGAAGCCAAAGTGCAATGTTCCCTGTAAGTAGCGTAGGAGTCGTTTGATGATTTTAAAGTGATAGCTCAGGAATTTGTGCATGTGTTGGCATATGTAGTTAACAACAAAGAGGATGTCAGGCCCAATAATGGTTAAGTATTGAAGAGAACCAACGAATTGGCGAAATTGTGTAGGGTTAGGATATTCTTGAAGAGATGGAGGATCAGGGGTGAGTTTGTAAAGTAGGGGGTGCTAACTGGTTTGCAAGATAACATGTCATGTTGTTGTAGATAGAGAATAATATAGGGTGTTTGGGTAAGATGGAAGCCATGAGGTGTGGTTTT
>NW_018164849.1:155921-166139 GCF_001263595.1 Phalaenopsis equestris
TATATATAAAATTATTCTAAGTAGTTATCCAAATTTTTTATCTATTGTAGAAAATTGTATTTACAAATCAAACCCCCATAATCTCATATACATGTATATCACTCAAAATATTTAACAGCACATCAAAAACATATGTCCGATGACATAAAAATGTGATATGAATATGCAAATTAAATATTACATATGTAAATAAATAAAATTAATGTTTTGACGGCTAGTTATGTTTTGAGTGCACGCCTCTACTGATGCGATGTCAATAGAACGTTCAAGCTCCGAAATCCGAATTTTACCTCTACATTCTGAACGGCATTTACAAATCAGAATACAGATAATAAATAGATAAATAAATAAACAACGGCATTTACAAATCAGAATACAGATAATAAATAAATAAATAAATAAACAAATAAATATAAATAATTGTGAACGGCACGCGGTCTTTAGACGCTCTCTCCGCTCCTCCCGGTTTTAAGTGAACAGTGTTGAGCTTTGCACTGCATTGGTGAGCTCTTCTGGGCAAGTAACTGTTTCCTTCATTGGCGAGTTCTTCTGGAGCTCTGGCTCTCGGTGCTGTGGTTTGAGTCTGCAGTGAGTTTCTCTTTCTACCTTCGCTTCTTGACAGTGGCCCTGCTTATAATTAGTTTTTGTTCATAAAACGTAATTCTTTACCGTATAGTTCTTTGATTTAAAAGCAAGCTCTTTGTCAGTCGGCTTCTGGCATCATGTTTCCTGCCTTTTTTAGGGTTTACATGGCGAATTCTTTGTAAGTTGGTGTTTCGTCCAGCGCGATTACCGAAGCAGATTGGTTTAGAGTATTTTATTTATTTTGATTTTTATTATTGTGTGTAATTAGTATCAATCCTGATTGGATATGGAATCTCTTTTTAGTATATTTTTAATTGGGTTTGATATTTTGAGCAGGCATGCTGAAGGCAAGTGCGTTAATTTTGTTAGCGATTGTTTCAAATCTATGGAGATTTGGGATAGCGAGGTCTGGTGGGGAGCAGCCGCTGGAAAGGATTGCGATTCACAGAGCCACGATTGCTATTGATGATTCAGCTTATATTAAAGCCTCTCCTGAGGTTCTTGGGTTGAAGGTATAATTCAAATTTATCTTTTTTCCATTTAAAGCAAGCATATTCAACCTTTTATTTTTGTTGTTGCAGGCATTGTATTTCTGTATTGTGCAAACATGTTGAGTTTTAATTGTTCTTATTGGATCGATTAAGTTCTTGTGCTTTCTGTGGCTGTTACATAGCTTATGTTGAGAGATTAAAATGGAATTTAATTGCTCACTGGGTTTAGTTTTTACCGGCAAAAATGTTTAGTTTTGTTATTTGGTAGAATGGGAAATTAGTTGTGACAGTGATTCACGGTTTCATTGAATGATTGGTTTTGTTCTCGTGCTAACCTTCCAGTCTTTGGAATGGAGGGAGATTCCTGTATGTCATAGATCCCCCTTCCCCAAGACGAGCTCCTAAATTTTGAGATAAGTAACGAAAAACAGGTTGGATATTAAAATCCTTTACTGGCATCAAAGAAGGCACAAACAATCATTTTGAATGTTGATATGAATGCGGGGGAAATTTAGAAGGATAAAATGTAATATGATTATAAGAAACAGCATTTGTAATATTAGTGATGTTGTGGGTTGACATGCGCTGAACTGATGGCAAAATAAATTTACATTATTTTCTTATGCAGAAAAGAAAGTTAAAGATGCATTGATGAAAATGGTTGGATATACTGCTCTCAATTAGTAGGATAGGTAGGAAATATATGAAAGCCCTATGAATGTAAAGGCCAGGCTATATCTAGCATGATTTTGAAGTTGTCAAAAAATAGATATTCATGAAGTAGATTTAATGCTATATTCAAAACTCAAAATACGGGAGGATGAAGGATTAATAGAAGTTAAAACCAATCCCAAGAACTTGAGAAAAGGCCAATTATAATGATGCTATGAATGTTTAGTCCTTAATTTTGATTTTTTGAGCTTATTAGGCATTAGCAAATAGTTAGTATAATTCTAATGACTGTAAAACTAATCAACATACTCATAATAGACCGAGTGATTTTTGGTGGTTATAAATTTTTAAAATTTTGAAGATGTAATTATAATTCTTTTTACGAATTTTATATTATGACATTATTGTTGAAGTATTTTTATAAATGCAAATTACATGCCATTCCTTTTTAATTAGTGTTATTTGTTCTTATGGCAATGCCTTTATATTTCTTCTTATCGGAACTGCTTAACAATTATCCGCTCAAAATGTTTTTACTGATTTAAATTCTCGGATACTTCTAAAATTCTTTTGTTACACATCAGATTTGATTTGTATTTCATAAATAAAGTTCCAATTTCAAAGGAAAGTATACTTTTGCTTGAAGTCCTTAGATGCTGTTCTTTCAATACATCGAGGTCAATTTTTTGTTGAAAACTAATTTCTTAAACTAACCCGCACAACTCTAAATTTTTTAAAGGGGCAAACTGATGGATGGGTGACTTTAGAATATAAACACCCAAATTCATCAAATGATGATTGGATTGGCGTCTTTTCTCCTGCCAAATTCAGGTAAAACTGTTATGCTCACCTGTAAAACCAGATATTTATATGTATTAAGCTGAGAATTCTGGCATAATGTTGAAGAATTTGGCAACCTAAGTTTGTGCCATGCGGATTCTTATTTGGAAGATTACAAATTCCTTTGAAGAAAACTACTATTTTAAGCAGTGTAATTATGGAATATAACATAGTTTATCTTTAAAGTAAGAAGGATAGGGATGAAGAAATATATTTTTGATGCAACATTTGCTGTCATTCATTGAGCTGCTCTTTATCCATATTTCACATGTTGCAACACATGGCCAAGAAGGCTGGAAAGCTAATATTCAGAGAAAATTATTTTACATATACAAAAAGATTAAGAAAGATTTACATACATACCACTTACCATGTATTTACATATCTAACTCCTAAACTTCAATTTTTACATATATGCCACTTACATATGAATAAATGTAAAAAGTAAAGTTGATGTTTTAGATATGTAAATACAGAGGAAATGGGTGGTATGTATGTAAATGGCCCAAAGTTTTAAGTGTGGTAGATGATTAAGAACAAAAGCTTGGAACATAATTTTATGATCTTAATTTTTTTTTATTGCCTCAGCTCCACTGTATGTAAACTAGTGATCTGTTTTTATTTTTTTATTGCTTCAGCTCCGCTGTATGTAAACCGGAAAGTGGAAGAGAAGAAGCTCCTCTACTTTGCACTTCTCCTATTAAGGTTAGTTTTGTATCTAATACTGTTCCATAGAAAATTTATTACTATTCATTGGGTTTATAGTGCTCAAATAGTTAGTTTTTTGCTGAAATAGTCATCTTTTGCAGTTTCAGTATGCGAACTACTCGAGTAGTGATTATACAGCTACTGGAAACGGATTTCAGAAGCTTCAATTAATTAACCAGCGGGGAGACTTCTCTTTTGCAATGTTTTCTGGTGGACTCTCAAATGTTTGTATTTTAGCAAATAAATGAATATTTTATTCTAAAGTTTCCATTTTTCTAAAAATGTAGAATATGCAACCAAGAAATTTTTTTCTTATTATGGATTTTTTGTATTATGACTGCTTTATAATAGGGTGGCAAAACAACCAAAAGTTTTTTATATTAGGCAAGCATTCCAATATTTCAAAACTTGAAACTCATACAGTGGGTTACTTCCACGTGGATATTTTTATCAAATTTACCCAATGGGACCCTTTTAAAATTGATCAAAATATTTTTAAAATGCATACATAATTAAGCTAACACATCTCTTTCATAAAACTACAATGGAAGCCAAGGATATGTTGTAAAGAATATATTTCAATCTCAAAATTGTGTTTTGGAAAATGTGGCAGAGTACCATTGCTATTGCTCTGCCTTTCACTATATATATATATATATATATATATATATATATAGATCATCTACATAGATGCAGTCTTTGTTGTCAAGTTAAAAAATTTGTACGTAACCACAAGTAGCACTTGAAATATTAAGTTGGGGCACATACATAATACCCAATTTCTTTGTATGTACATTTCTAACATTAAAGTTTCTTTTTTACATTTATTCCACTCAAATATTTCATGTCACATAAAATATACCATTATTTTAACATTTAAAAAGTGAAATACACCATTTCATGCATAGGTAAGGTTAAATTTTGAAGTTTAAGTTTCAGATAATGTAAATGCATAGGAATTAAATGGTATGTATGTAAGTCTTCCTATTATTTTAATAAATTAAAGCAATCCGAGGAAGCTATTCATAGTTAAAACTTTGCTGCATGTATAAATTTGAATCCATTAATCATCAAGAAAGCATGAATCCGTAAACTTATGCACATCTTACGTTATTTATAGTTCATTCTAAGAGCTTACAATAATATGTATTTTGTGAATTGCAGCCAAAACTGATAGCCATATCAAATACAATTACTTTTGCAAATCCAAAGGCACCTCTTTATTCTCGCCTGGCCCAAGGAAAAATTTGGAATGAAGTATGTCGTTTTTTTACTGTTATATGCTGAAGGTTTACTTTCAAATTATTGCTGGTCATTTTTCTTGTTTTTGCATGGTGAATCAAAGTTCCAACATAAACTCAAATTTTGTCGCAAATATCTTATCAAAAAAATTAACCTTTTAGCAGCTGTTCATTGAACTTACTCCTATATCATTTGAATGTTAAAAATAAAATGTGGTTTTTACTTGTTTAATCAACCATCTGTTTTCTGATTTTATATTTCTTAGACTCCTTCCTTTCTTTACATGCTGAATACGAATTCATGACTGCTTAACCTGATAGTTGTTAGTAGAAAACCTTTTGTATTTGCAAAGCAATTTTGCATCACAATTTCTTTTTCTCATGTTTGTTTATTGATTTATGAAAATAATCTTGAGCAGATGACTGTAACATGGACCAGTGGATATGGCATTGATGAGGCTCAACCTTTTGTTGAATGGGGTCCAAATGGTGGCGATCAAACTCGCTCTCCAGCTGGAACTCTGACCATCAGCCGCAGCAGCATGTGTGGTCTGTGTTATTCTTACAATAAATGTGTTATTTTTTGAGTGAAGTGTCAAAATAGTCCCTTTACTATTTAAATGAGACCATTCTTGTCCCAAAGTATATAAAAGTGCTTAATTAATCCCCGGTCTTCTTAAAATTAAGACTGATCCTCCGTGAGGAATATTTCAGCGCATATTCAAAGAGTCTCGGGGCAAAACTGACACTTATATAGACTGTGGGATTAAAATGATCCACTGTAAACAGTTAAGAGACTATTTGACGCTTTTCTTGTTATTTTTTCATCATTTGGCTTGTTTATGCAATGTTCTAGTCTGTAACATTTTTTTATCTTGGTTCGGAGAGCGGTTTTTTTCTCAAATCATTTTCTCTAATTTTGAAAGCTATGTATTTTTTAGTTTAGTGTGTAATTTCTGTTTTTGCTTCTTAATAGGCTCGCCTGCTAAAACGGTGGGCTGGCGCGATCCAGGCTTCATACATACGAGCTTTCTTAAGGATTTGTGGCCTAATTTAATGTGCATATTCTTCTTTCTTCAAACTTTTTAGTATAATTTTGTCAACTTCAACTACAAAATTTATGCTACTGCTTGTAATGTGACACATTATTATCTTTTATTGAGATATCCTTAATTTTTGATGTTGCAGATATACTTACAAGCTCGGACATAGGTTATTTAATGGTTCTTATGTTTGGAGCCGATCGTATATCTTTAAGGCTTCTCCATATCCTGGCCAAGATTCTTTACAGCAAATTGTAATTTTTGGTGACATGGGAAAGGTACATTTCATTCTTCCTAGGTTTGCATGTTGATGTTGTATTGATAGAATTTGGCAACAATAATATTATAAAAAGCTAAAGCTGACCCTAAGTACCATGTCTTAAAATGTGCGCTATAGTTATTTTGTAATACTAAACTAAAAGATACGTAGCTAAAAGATACATAGTTAAAAGTTACGCGATCCAGGCTTCATACATACGAAACATGTCTTAAAATGTGTGCTATAGTTATTTTGTAATACTCATGAAGTTTTCATGTATTATACATAAAAAAAAGTTGAAAGTGTAGTGCTTATGTTACCATTTTTTTTTTTTTTCCTGAACTGCCATATATTTTAAGCATGTCTAGATTTTAAGATGTGATTATTGTGAAAACTCTTTGCTTGATCTACAATGGAAATCTGATATTGAATTTTCTGAACCGATATTCACTTAAGGATACACTTTTTTTCTTATATCTACACTTGCAGATTTGAATTCATTCTATCATTATTGTTCTTCCCGTGCATTTTTGAGCAGGCAGAGGCTGATGGTTCCAATGAGTTTGCGAACTTCCAGCCGGGTTCTTTAAATACTACCTATCAGTTGATTAGGGACTTGAAAAATATAGATTTAGTTCTCCATATTGGAGACTTATGCTATGCAAATGGTTATATTTCACAGTGGGATCAGTTTACAGCACAAATTGAGCCCATTGCTTCAAGAGTACCATACATGGTTGGCAGGTCTGTCCTTAGAGAAAAGTTTCAATATTGTCCCCAAACTCTTTGCAAGGAGATCATTTAAATCCGAGAGTCTATAAAAGTGTCAATTTTTTCCCCAGTCTTTTTTAATATAGTTTGAAATAGTTTCCACGGAGGACTGTTTTAATCTCAATTTAAAGAGTCCGGGACTAATTTGACACTTTTATAGATTTTGAGACTGAGATGGTCTCATATAAACAGTAAATGGGCTATTTTGACAATTTATTCTTAACTTGCTTGGATATCACACGTCATTTATGACCTAATAACATAATTCTCTGCTTGCAGTGGAAATCATGAACGAGATTTTCCTGGAACTGGATCCTTCTACGAGAACAAAGATTCTGGAGGAGAATGCGGTGTTTTGGCAGAAACAATGTTTTATGTTCCTGCAGAGAACAGAGCCAATTACTGGTAAATGTGAAAATGAATGAGATTTCTTAACAGATCTTTTTGTAAATGTGTAAAGTGTAAAAATCATCCTCTAATTATTTATATTGGGCCATTTTAGACCAGAGTCAATAAAAGTGCAAAATAACTCCTCATTCTCTTTTAATAGGGGCAGAAATATTCCTCCATGAAGATTAATTCACCCCATATATGAGACTAAATTGACACTCTTATAGATTTTGGGATTAAAATGACCTTCTGTAAAGATTGAGGAGACCATTTGGACACTTTACTTTTTTGTAAATATATTACTAGTAAAAAAGAAAGAAATACCTGGCACATAGAGCTCTTTTTAATGAAGGATCTGACCAAGAGTATATGGTCTTATCCCTGCATTTATTGGGAGGCTTTTTCCATGACTTAAAAAATTAGACATCCAAATTGCAATGGTTTCAACTTAACCACTGCTTCATCACTTCAAGTTATAATATGATTCCTATTGGTTCACATTATTATACTTTTCTTCATCAAGCCTTTAAATTTTTACATTACTG
Source organism: Phalaenopsis equestris (assembly GCF_001263595.1). NCBI lineage: Eukaryota > Viridiplantae > Streptophyta > Magnoliopsida > Asparagales > Orchidaceae > Phalaenopsis > Phalaenopsis equestris. The sequence goes on from NW_018164849.1 coordinate 163,467, forward strand.
TATATGTTTCCTGAGTTGCTCTCCCGGTTGGAGTTATGTATAGCTCAGTCTCTTTCTACAAACGTTTTACATCACTTCTTATGAATTTGGTTTAGCTGCAACGACTCTGTAACACTTCGCAAAAGGCCAATATATTTTTGGAGAGAAATGTAAATGCAATGTTCTGCAATATATGGAAGTTAACAAGACATTCCTGCTATCATGCTGTGCTTAAACTTACGTTTGATCTTTCTAAGAAGTAGATTTACAATTTTCCCCTCATAAGAGTTATTCTCATCCTTTCAGGTATTCTACGGATTATGGCATGTTCCACTTCTGTATAGCAGACACTGAGCATGACTGGAGACCTGGAACTCCACAGTATAAGTTTATCGAGCACTGCCTATCGACTGTCGATAGACAGAAGCAGCCATGGCTAATCTTCCTCGCTCATCGAGTTCTTGGTTATTCGTCAGCCGAGTTCTATGCGGACGAAGGAACCTTCGAGGAACCTATGGGAAGAGAAAGCCTTCAAGAACTCTGGCAAAAATACAAGGTTGATATTGCTTTCTATGGCCATGTGCATAGCTATGAGAGGACTTGCCCAGTCTATCAGGTAAATAATAATCTTTACAATTTTAATATCCATGAAATTATATCAACCTGCTAAATTTTATTTGCGTTTATTCTGATACGAATGTATTTTAAAAACCTGCTTCTTCTCGCCACTAGAATTTCTGAAAAACAACAAGAAAGCCGTGGCATACTCAAGTATGACAAGATCCTGAAAAACAAAATTGCAAATATACCTTAAATGAGCTCAAATTGCTTTCATAACGAACCTCAACAACAAGTTCTTCACCTCACATCTAACTTGCTTCCTAAATTCAAACAGAACACCTGCTTGCAAAACGCATCAAATCATTACAGTGGCCTCTTTACAGCAACCACCCATGTTGTCGTTGGAGGCGGCGGAGCCAGCCTTGCTGATTACACACCATTTAAGGCAAAATGGAGCCATTTCAGAGATCATGACTTCGGATTTGTGAAGCTGACTGCGTATAATCATACAACTCTGTTGTTCGAGTACAAGAAGAGCAGGGATGGCAATGTTTATGACTACTTCACAATTAGCAGGGATTATCCGGATATCTTGGCTTGTAGTTTTGATAGTTGTCCAAGAACAACCTTGGCTTCTTGACCACAACAATTTTATTTTTCATTTTGTGTTGTTCATGAATTTGGAAAGGAATAGTTTTTCATTGTTATAGTGTTGTGTTATTCGCTCACATAAGAATGAAATGTTTTTTTATGGATGTTTGGCATACATACCTCTCAATTTCGAGAAAAAATTGCATACGTAACAAATGCGCAGGACTGCGTACATTTGGGGATATAGGGAGGTTACATCTGTGTTATACCCATGTAACATCCATATAACCTCCATATAACCCAAATGTACGCAGTCCTGCGTACTTGTTACGTACGCAAATTTTTCTCCTCAATTTCTTGTGAATTTACATATCCAATATTTTAATTTTAATTTATATATATATGTACCATCTTACCTATGGAAATGCTTATTTAACTTTTTTATAGTTAAAATAAAAGCTAGTGCAATATAATAATTGATATTATTCATTTTTTATTTGCTCAAACATTTTTATTTGTTTATTTGGAAATATTCTGTCAAAGACACCACCATTAATAACTTTTTAATAATAAAATGCGTTTTTTGGCATTATACAAAAATGCTATAAATGTAAATATCAAACTTTAGGTGTTGATGTGTAATGCATGGAAATTGAGTAGTATGTTTGTAATATTTTCCTTATTTAAGTTGCACATTAATCTATACGTCACATAAAAAAATTTATTAATATTAATTATTGCAATACAAAAATATGAATAAATTGCTAAATAAACAAAAAATAAATACAAAATTAGGGGATTCACATAGTTTCCACAAAATTATTTTGTATTCATTCATCTAAGTGTTGAATTTTATTTTACTTACATGACAATTAAATCTTTTGAGTGCATCAAAATTTTTCATGCATGTATTGTAATTTATTTAATTGTAATCGAGGCAAAAACAAAAGTTTGTGTGAATGTATATATAATAATAATAATAATAATAAGTTTCATTTACATACATACCACATATTTATATATTTACATATGGTACACCACCAACAAATTTTCATCATACAGCACAAATCTCGAGATATGACACGAATCTCAAGTTTGTGTGAATGTATATATAATAATAATAATAAGTTCACAACATATTTTATATATTTACATATGATACACCGCCAACAAATTTTCATCATACAACACGAATCTTGAAGTGATATTTTAAACAAGAAACATTCAAATCTTAATAAAAAGTCATACAGAGCTCCAATTTCAGCAAACTTATAGTCAAACTGATCTGTTCAATGAGACGAACCTAATGATATGAAAACTAGCCCAATCCAAATCAAATCTTGCTCAGATCAAGTCGTTAAACCATAGTTACAAGATTTATGAATACATTTGAAAAGTTATACGACTGTCAAATATTACAAGTTTATACTCAAATTGAGTGGCTCAACAAGAAGAATCCAACGAGCCCAATATCACTCAATTCTGACATCATTAAGACACTCAAATGTCTATTAAACGTCGTATGATCGAGGGAAGCTCTCC
>NW_018164849.1:166239-176985 GCF_001263595.1 Phalaenopsis equestris
CCGTCGACGGCCGACGTCGACCACCGTCGATCGCCGTGGACCACCTTCGCCCTCCATCGTCGACCACCGCCGACCACCGTGGACCACTGTCGGCCTCCATCGTCGACCGTCGTCGATCTCCGACGACCACCGCTGACCTCAAAAGACCACCGTCGACCATCGTCGACCACCGCTGACCGTAGTAAACCTCCACCTACCGTCATCAATCACTACCAACCAGACAGCGTCATTCAACACTGTAATCTAAAAAATATAGTTACCCTTTCCTGTCTGTGGGACAAGGGATTTCTGTAATCACCAATCAATAGTTGATTTCCGCAACTGGGTCAGACCTAGTGATTTTTTCCTAATAGGTTTTTCATGTAAAAACTTATGGAGTCATCACGGGTTTTTACTATTTCATCTATGTGTGTGTCGAACTTTCGTACAACGCAAAGACAATAATTTGTTACTCTACCGCCGCAAATTTTCTAGTACGCATCAATTTGGCGCAATCTATTTAAACAGGGGAGCAACTGATACACAACCAACAAATTTTCATCATCCAACTCGAATCTCGAGGCATTGCATGAATCTCGAGATGATATTTTAAGCAAAAAACTTTCAAATCTTGATAAAAAGTCATCCAGAGCTTCAATTTTAGCAAACTCATGTTCAATGAGTCAAACCTAATGATATGAAAACTAGCACAATCCAAGTCAAATCAAGCCCAAATCAAGTCATTAAACCACAGTTAGAAGATTTATTAATACATTTGAAAAGTCAAACGGTTGTCAAATATGGCAAGTTTATACTCAAATCGAGCGGCTCAACAAGACGAATCTAACGAGCCCAAGATCACTCAATTAGGGCATCATTAAGACACTCAAATGTTCATTAAACGTCGTATAATTGAGGGAAGCTCTTTAGACTGTCCGATCAAAATAGTTTATATTCATGCATTAATTGCACTTAGAACACTATAAATAGAGTCACATCCCTCTTATGAGAGGGGAAGAAGTTTAGAGAGAGCTTGAGGTTTTGAGGAGAAGGTGCAGCTTAGCATCATTACCAATCGTCATCGACCACCCCGTCATCGCCCACCATCGCCCTCTATCGTCGCCCACCGTCGACCGTCGTCAACCTCCACCTACCGTCATCAATTACCACCAACCAAACACCGTCAAATTTGAAAGACTCGGACTGTCCGATCAAAATAGTTTATATTCATGCATTAATTGCACCTAGAACACTATAAATAGAGCCACATCCCTCTTATGAGAGGGGAGGAAGTTTAGAGAGAGCTTGAGGTCTTGAGGAGAAGCTGCAGCTTAGCATCATCACCAATCGTCATCGACCACCATCGACCTCTATCGTCGACCACCGTCGACCGTCGTCATCAATTACCACCAACAAAACACCGTCAAATTTGAAAGATATAGTTACTCTTCATCGTCTGTGGTACAAGAGTCTTCTGTAATCATCAATCAATAGTGGATTTCCGCAACTGAGCTAGACCCCGTGATTTTTCCCCAGGTTTTTCACGTAAAAACTTCTATAATCATTACTATTTCTATGTGTGTGCAGAACTTTCGTAAAATGCTCCGCGAATTTTCTAGCACGCATCAACATATATTGAAGTCACTCAATTTTTAATTTCACATAAAAATACCATATCACTATTTCTTAAAACTGTAAAATGAACATTTAGTATTACATATGTAAATACATAAAAATTTGTGGTATGTACGTAAATATTGCTAATAATGACGCTCCAAAATTCCTGGTCGACCCGAATTATGGTCGTTGGCACAGCAGCCCTCGTCCCCTTTCTACACGAACGCAGGTGCGGGGTGGCGGCGCAACACAGATAATCGGGAAACAGAGCGGAACTCAGATGAAGCAAAGTACAGCGGAAGGATAACACTGTGGGCGTCTGAGAAGGTGTTCGTTGGGCCCGAGAAGGCTGCTTGCGATTGCCGGTGTTTTTCGAACAAGGAAGGTTGCGTGCCCTATGTCCTCTCTTTTGCATTTTTCATCTTCTTTTTCTGTCATGGTTGTGGAAGCCTGCCTTTAGTTCTTGTCCATGGAGTTCCACTGAATGGAGGAGCTCCACGTTCTAAGTTTTACTTCTTCTTAACGTTTTGAAAGGTTGATTCAAAATGTGTTCTCTAGAATTTTGCATGTATTGTCCTTCAAAGCGAATCTGTTGTATTCAAAGGTTTGCTCGGATTATTAGTCATGAAAAAAGCGAAGAATTTGTCGGTGATGCTTAATTCTTACCTTGAAATGTAAATCCCCCTTTGGTTTGAACATGATCTGTTGTTTCAAAGTTTTTTTTTTCTTTTTAATTTCTTCTTTTTAACACTATTTATGGACATGAATTATGGAATGCTTGGGGATGAGAAGGAATATTCAATTAGTATGGAAGAATTTTACCATTTTTTTTATTTTCTTGCTCTATTTTTGTTCATGTTTCTGATAGTATTTTCTTTGAGAAATTTCGTCAAAAAGCTTGTTTTTTTTTCTGACAGGGGTTGACCAATTCAGTAATATTGGTGTTTAAAGTCTTTCCAGAAGAAATGGCGGCATGTGTTGCATCAAAATGGTCCATGGGTATGTGTTGGTTATCCTTGATCCCTTTTTGTATTTTTCATCGCTCATACTAGAATAAAAGTTGCTCAAGCTCTTTTCCCTTGAAATAGGTTTGACACCCTTATATATGTTGTATTTGTGGCTTCTATTGTAATTAGGGGTAATTAAGTGTTTTGGCTTTATTTACTTGTATGCGCTAGTCCTTCTCTATAAAAGGGACTTAGGGCTTTTGATAGTCATGGTGAGAAGTGCGGAAGTTGTAAACCCTAGTCATTTTCTTTCTCCCCATCCGTTGCTTCTTTCTCCCCATCCAGTGCTAGTGAAATCTCCCTCCCTATGAACGTAGGCAGATCAATTCAATGCCAAACCACATAAATTTTTTGTGTTTGATTGTTGTTGTGTGAATTTCTACATTTCTGCGTTGTTTTTGCATAACACAATCAGTATCAGAGCTTAGATTTCGTAACCGGAACGTGGTTATGTTTCGACAACAGTAAACCGACATGAGTTGTCGATGTTTGTTGTAGCAGATGATCCGACGTGATTTGTCAGCATATTCGGAGGTCTGACAACAGATCGACGACGAGCCGACAACTTGGATGCGAAGATTCAGTGTGTGACAGAGGTATTGCGGCAGCAGGGAGATTCCGACGGGCTTGATGACAACGTTCTGAGGGTAGGTCGTTGTGGTCCGGCAAAAAGGATTGGCCGATAGTAATTGTCACGGCTCTAGTGCGGTCCAACACAGGAAGTTTTTGGCGGAATATTGTGTGGAAAGTATGTAATGGAGAAACAAAGGCTTATAAGGTTTTTAAAAGAAAAAAAGCTTTTGGGAGCAAAAGGGAATTTCAAGAAACTTAAAAAATTCCTTGTGGAACAAGAAAGTTTTTAAAAAAGAAATATAATGTTAAGGAACATTTAGAAAGCTCTTAACAACATCAGAGGGAATTTCAATTCAAATAGCAATTTTTTAAAAAGGAAAAAGTGCAAGCTTTTGAAAATAAATTTCAGAAAAAAAAGAACTTTTACATTTGGCGATGCGAGATGATGAATGTTCTGTGCTCTTTAAATCTGGAGAAAGTCATGGATATCGAGTAATGTTCTTAAGAGATGTCAGAGAGAGATTAATTGAAGATAAACTGAAGTGCTTGTGGCTTGATCGGAAATTGCTTGACTCAAGAAGATGGAGATTTCTTTAGAGAAATTGTTGAGGATGTTGAAAAATAAATATCTCATGTGAAGCGTGGATAACCTTCTTCTAATAAAGCGTCGACTCTACAAGTTTCAAATAAGACAGGGGGTTACTATTGATGAACACTGAAATGATTTCACAAAGTCATTAACAGATCTGTCAAATTTGAATGAGAAAGTTGAAGATGAAGGCGAGACACTCCTTATGTTGAATTCACTCCTAGAGGAGTACTAAAACTTCACTATGATACTCATTAGTAGGAAAGATGTCTCGAATTATGACAAAGTGACTACGAAGTTGTTTAGTCATGAGTTTCATCCAAGAGACAAGAAGTTTGCAAAGATAGAGTCAGTTGAAACACTTACACTCTAATATGACAGATCCGAGAAGAATATGAAAAAATTGACAAAGAAAGGTTACGACGACGACACTTCTCAAAAGTGAGACAAGTCTCATGCCCAGTTTTGGGAAAAATCAGTGTATTTTTTATTTAGAATTAGGTCATTGGAAGAAGGATTGTCTGCATCTGAGGCCAAGGTCAATTTCATTATATAAATTTATGAAGTGACGAATTCAGATGTATTGTTATCTACAGTTTCTCATTGTTTCTTCACAAATGATTCATGTTGGATTCTAGACACATGCGCTACCTATCACATTTATCCTCATCGAGGGTGATTCTGTACATAAAATGAGTAGGATAATGGTTTTGTGACTATGAGCAACTATCAAGCTTGTCGTCTTATTGATAGTGAACATCTTTTTCAGGATACATGATGATACTTTGAGATAACTAACCAATATTAAACATGTTCTAGATATCAAGATGAATTTGTTGTCAGTTGTGGTTTTAGAGTCTAGGCATACAAGGTATTTATTGAGGCAGAAGTTCTGAGGATATGCGTGGAACAATGGTTTTTATGGAGTTTGTTATGATATTCTTTACTATCTTTGGGTAGTATAGTGACTGAAATAGCTGTTGTTGCTGATGATTCTTCTGAAGTCAATATGTTGTGGCATATGCGACTAGCTTATGTTGGAGAGACTTCACTTCAGACTTTGGTGAAATAAGGATTGATCAAAGAAAATATTTGTTGATAATGCTCAGGTGAAGGTGGAATAAAGTATTGAGGATGAGATTCCTGCTCAGGAGTTTATTACTAGGAGCAGGACCAGACACCAGAGTGCCCTAGAGCCAACTTGGTTGTGGGATCATATTACATTTGTTATTACAAAAAAAGCGGTGGAGAGTACAGATTGTGATCTTTGGAAGTGAAAATGGATGAAGAAATATTCTCTTTAGAAAAATAGTACTTGGAGGTTGGTGAAGCTTCCTCCATGAAGGAAAGTCATCGGGTGAAAATTGGTGATTGCGGATAAGAAATGATCTCATGGAGCTGCTGTGCAGTATAAGATAAGATTAATGGCACAAGGCTTTGCACCACGAGAAGGGATTAATTATGACGAGGTGTTTTCTCTAGTGGTCAAACATCCCTTAATCTATTTTCTTTTAACACTTGTAGCACAGTACGATCTGATCTTGAAACAACTTGATATGAATAATGCATTTCTACATGGAGAATTGCAAGAGATCTAGATGTTGTAGTCGTATGTATATGGAGCATCAAAAGACTTGATTTGCAAACTAGACAAATCGCTGTATGGGTTGAAATAGTCACCACGAAAGTGATAAAAAATTTGATTAGTTCATGAGGGTACATGAGTACCCAACAATTGGTGTTGGGGGCAAACTCATGCATAATCCAAGAATAACATTGGTAGATTGAGAAAAGTAATCTAAGGATGTGGATTTGGTGTTTGAGAGACAATCTTTTATTGCAGATTTGTATGTAGGCTAGACTAACACAGACTATGCAGGTGATATGAATATGTAGAGATCTACTACTGGCTATTTATTCACATTGATAGGATGTTCAGTCAGTTTGAGGTATGTTTTTCAGTCTATTATTGATTTATCTACTGCAGAAGCTAAGTACATCACAATCACGGAGATGATGAAGGAAGCGATATGCTTCAGGGCCTATTGAATGACTTGGGAGTTGATTATAAGTTTCTGATGGTGTTATGTGACAGTCAGAGTGCAATTTTCTTGGTCACAAGTATAGTTCACAACGCTCGTACAAATCACATTGATGTGAGTTAACATTTTGTTCAAGACTTGATTGATGACAACAAGGTTCTGCTGAAGAAGATAGGTACAAAGAAAAATCCAACCGACATGCTCATGAAGGTACTATTAGTCCAAAAGTTGACTTACTGTAGAAGTTTGGTGAACATCCGAGCTCAACATTAATTGCCTAGTCGGGCATTTTAAAAAACTACACCAGGCTAGAGGGTGGTACGTAGGCAACCATTTTGATGCGGGTGAATAGGAGTTTGGAGCTCATTGATCATCTCTCACTTGTCTGGAAGTAAGAGATGAGGTAGAAATTGTTGTATTTATGACTTTTATTGTAATTAGGGGTATTTTTTTTTTTTTTGCTTTATTTACTTGTATGGCCTAGGCCTCGTCTATAAAAGGGACTTAAGGCTTATGATTGTCATGATGAGAATTGTTGAAGTTGTAATCTCTAGGCTTTTTTTTTTCTACCCATTTGGTGCTAGTGAGATCTCCCTCCCAATAGATGTAGGCTGATCAATTTAACGTCAAATCACGTAAATTGTTTGTGTTTGATTGCTGTTGTGTGAATTTCTTCGTTTCCATATTATTTTTGCATAACAATGTAGCGCTTGGTAGGGGCAAGTAGAGAATGGGGATTCCTAAATTAGACTCTAAATAAATTTCATACTTTTAACTTGTTGCAGCTCCAAACTTATAGCTATGGCCAAGAGGTTGCTTTTCAAATCCAAACCCAGATAGTTCGGATGAGATTGCTGTTGTTGGTGTTGTTTTTCTTTCTGAATCTGCAACTACTGACATTTTTGGCTGGTTTTTCTCACCAAACATTCCACTAACGGCAGTCCTATATTTTATGTCCGGTGATTGTTTTATGAAGTCTGCTCTTTATGTTTTATGCTACTTCATGTAGTCCTGTTTGATGATACGTTTGGTTGTAAATATACTTCAGTTAAATTTATCTGATAGCCTCTCACCATGTTTATTATTATACTCCTTGCTTTGAACTTCATTTTTTGTGGATATTGACTGATTTTTACCGACAGCCAAAACAAGCAGGGCATGCACAGCTGCTTAAAATTACAGAAAGAATTGATTTTAGACTGTAGAGTGTAGAGAATAACTAGAAGGGGCATTGACTTATTTTTAAGTATAAAGAAGGCAAATTAGCATTTTTCATTTTCAATTTGCCTATTTATGCTTGAGAAAAGCTGCGACTTTGCTAATTTGCTGTATTGAAAACTATGGATCCATGGCTTAGTCGGTATATCTTGTTGACACACTATTGTTTTCCTCACATTTCGTCTTTTCTTCCATTCTGTAATTTTGTGAGATAAAGGTTGCCCATGAAGTATTCCGTCATGTTGCACATTGAGAGCCATAGAAAAGACTTTAACATTATGATGTAACTTGTGTAGATATGGAGTTAAATTGCGATGGATGGGATTGAACGCAGCTTTTAAACAATTCATTTCTGTCACTCTGTTTGCATGAAATTTTATTTCCTTCTAAATTGTCTCTTGACTTGATGTTAGTTCCACATGAGTTTATTTTTAAGGTGGAGTCAACATTGCCTTCTATATATATGCATACTTTTGGTTATTGCAATTTGCACATGCTTCAATAACTGATGACCATTTTTTTCATCGATCTCGTTGTAGCTGTTGGCCGCTCATTGCTGGGGAACCTAAGCAACAATAAACTTGGGTCTCTTGGCAAACCTCATGATATAACAAGCCTCGGGTACAGTGGTCTCTTCTTTCAGGTTTGAGGATTTCCATTTTACTTTTTTTTTTCTTCATTTTTGCGTGTTTGAAGTCTATCTTCATAACGTAACTTCCCGATTTGGACAGATTTTTCCGTTTCGCTCCGCTCTGCTCCGCTTCATGCTTCAATCTAGTTAACTTTCGCGGCTTTCAGATTTTGCTTTAGTTGAGCCTAATTAAATAAACCAAAATGAGCCATACCATAACACATATATTAACCCATTTAAACCCTAAACATTCATATTTATAAGCATATTACTCAAATCTTTAATATCACATATTGAGAAAATTAGGGCGAAGAAAAACAAGAACGACAAAGATTTAACGAGTTCTTCTTTGCTAAAGCAAAGAAAAACAAGAACGACAAAGAAAAACACACAATTCTCATATTGCTTTAGTTCTTCTTTTCCCCTTATTTTTCTCAACAAGTGGTATCAGAAGAAATTTCGTGCGCGGGGAAGAAAACTGCGGCGACGCAGGAAGTAAAAAAATACGCCCATCACTACTTTTTTAAAAGTGAAATACACCTCTTCATGTACATGTTTATGACACTAAAGCGCTATAAGTGTAAACATCAAACTTGGTGTGTTATATATGTAATTACGTAAGAATTGTGAAGCCTGTTTGTAAATTTCCCAAAAAAGAATATTGGGTTTGTAGATGCTTAACACTGGATTAATTTGTATGTTTTCCTTGTATTTTTGCAGCAGCTCAGAACATTCATTCAGATGAGGACAAAATTAAAAGTTGTTGATAACTCTGGTGCAAAGTGGGTTAGGTGCATTCAAGCTTTGAAAGGGAGGAAGGGGGCACGATTAGGTGACACTATAATTGCATCAGTTCAGGAAGCACAACCTCGTGGTAAAGTAAAGAAAGGAGAGGTGGTATATGGCGTTGTTGTCCGTGCAGCCATGCAACGAGGACGCTGTGATGGAAGCGAGGTTAAGTTTGATGACAATGCTGTGGTTCTTGTAAATAAGCAGGGAGAGCCGATAGGGACCAGGGTTTTTGGCCCAGTACCTCATGAACTCAGAAGGAAAAAGCATCTTAAGATTTTGACTCTGGCCGAACATATTGCTTAATGTGGTATGCAGATCTTTGAGGAAGTTTTTTCTATTGAAATTTACGAGTATATTGAACTTCATATTTTCATACAGCATGAACTGGTTCTTGGATAGTGAATGTAGTTGTATGATTTCTATTTTTTACATTCTGATTATTAGAGTATCAAAAGGATAATGGTCCTAAGGGGTGTTTTGCTGCAAGTAGGATTTAGTAAATATGTAAACTTAAATTTGTTAAATCCACCCTAACCTGGATTTAATAAATCTGGATTTAGGCTGGATCGAAAGCATTTGGTTGGTTGGATTCAGTAAATTCGGTAATAAATCCCATTAAAAGCCGTTACCAAACACCCCCAACATTTGTTCTCTCTGAGAGCTTGGCCTTAATATCTATTAAATTTATTCTGTTTGCTTTCCCAGCTATATTGAAATTGTTGGCATTTAAACTCATATTTCATCAAAAAATTGTTCGTGATTTATGTTATTTATTATTACTGTCATTGTTTTTATCTTGAATGAGATTTGAGTTCTTAATTAATCCTACGGAAAAATAATTAAAATGCAATTTGAACGCTATTCAATTTATTCAAAGTTCACAGTTTCTAGAACAAATTATACCTTAAGATTGCGTTAGTTTTGTACGTGGGGCTAAAGGTCGTTGCACATATGATGCTCGGGTGTGGGGTTTGGGGTCATGGTCACAAAAATGGAAATTTTGGATAAATATAGGATAAATATAAATGGTGAACATGATCTTCAGAATAAATTTATAGTGTATATTATTAAAAAAAAATCACATCCACTTCATAATTCAATCAGAGTTCTTAACATGCCATGAAACCTCTTTTTCAAGTACGATAGATTACAGGTTCCATAAAAAGTGATAGGTGCTATACAAATCTTCATAATGTGCTAAGAGGTGGACTCGATAGTTTGCTGTAACGGGTCCAAGTGTCTGTGATGGTCTCTCGCACAAAACATTTACTCTTTAGAAGTTTCTGTGGTTTATAACATTGAATGCCCTTGAGGAAAGTGGTAGTACTGCCATTACTCACCTATCACCATAGAATTTTAAATATATCAAGCTTATCACGCTCTTAACTTTTTGATAATCTTTCTTTCCATCTATGTTAAACTCTTTGATGAAAAATGATGATGAACCCTTACAAAGTCCACCATGATCACAATGGCCTCATCCCCGACAAGCCCAGCTTTGCCCTCAACAATGGTTGCACCCCAATCATTCTTCCCTCGTCGTTGCCTTCATTGATTGCAAACACAGTGTTGTCCGCTCCATCCATTTTATCATCCATGAAAACCTCATATCCCTCCCCACCTTCCTTTCTTCAACCAGCTTTCCCCTCCCCAACCATCTCAAACCCCTCAAGCCCACACTTGCCGAGATTAGAGGAGAAGGGATAGGTTCTATGTTAAATCTATAAATATTGAAATTTACATGTAATAGGAATGCAAATCCTTCTAATCTAATGGATGCAAGTAAAGAGGGTAGCTTTGTCAGATTCAATTTGTTCTGCATCAAATTTTTACCTCTATTATGTGGGGCTAGATGACACTTTGCCCTTTTTACCATCCACAGCATGAAAACTAAAATTTATAATTTTTCATAATTTGTTGTTGTTAGGGGTGTAAACGAGCCGAACACGAGCAAGCTTTATATTTCGAGCTCAAAAAGTGTGTTCGTGTTCGGCTCGTTTGCTTAACGAGCCGAACACGAGTTGTTTACGAACAAAGAGTCCTTTTAACAACCCTAATCATTTAGCCATAAGACATAAGACAATAAGGGTTTGAGCAAGTTTTAAAAATTATTATTTATATTAAAACATCATTTGAATCTAATTTAATGATTTTTATTATATTTTCTTTATCAATATTTTAATTGATTATAAATCTTTGTAACCTTGTAGTAAATTAGACTTTTTTAAAATACTACTTAATATATATATATAAACTTGATGAGTAGTATTTCGAGCCAAAACGAGCCGAACACGAACG
>NW_018164849.1:188043-198245 GCF_001263595.1 Phalaenopsis equestris
AGAGAGAGAGAGAGAGAGAGAGAGAGAGAGAGAGAGAGAGAGAGAGAGAGAGAGAGAGAGAGAGAGAGAGAGAGAGAGAGAGAGAGAGAGAGAGAGAGAGAGAGAGAGAGAGAGAGAGAGAGAGAGAGAGAGAGAGAGAGAGAGAGAGAGAGAGAGAGAGAGAGAGAGAGAGAGAGAGAGAGAGAGAGAGTGGGAGAGATGATAGTTTTCTTCATGTGAGGCTTATTTTGATTAAGTGGAAAAGCGAATGCATTAATTACTTTTGCTTGGAAAAATATGCATGTGATTAGCTGCCTAAGCAGACCAAAATTGAGTACTTTGTAGATTAACAAGGGTTAATTAGTACTCTGCTCCCTTGAAGACCAAATATATAGTTATCTGTTCTTTTGAAGATAAAACATTTGGCAACATGTTTATTAGTTGGCCACTGTTGCATTGGGGCAAGTGGCCTAAATTCATTCGGCTTAAGCAATTATTTACTGCTTTTGGGACCATTTTGTAGACATGCCACTGCTAATTAATTTATTGCATCCTCTCTCTCTCTCTTCTTAATTGTGTAAATACTTCTTTGTATAAACAAATTGAGCTACAAAAAAAAATTTAATACAATATCAATACTATATGTCTCATTTCATAAGTGTGTAAATACTTCTTTTGGAGATTATATATATCCTTGAAACAAAATAACATTTTTCTTAAAGGGCATCACCTATTTATACCATAAACCCTAAATGTGGGCAAACCCTAGGAGAGATGCTGCAGTACAGCTAAGAAAGAGATGAAAGGAACAGATCCCTGAATAATTTCAGATCATGCAGGTCCTTATTTATACCCTCGTTTCATTCCCTTTCTATCATGCTACTTCTTTTTATCAGCTCCCTGTAACCAAAAAGTGATGGTGAAATCATTATTTATGACCAAAAAGAGAAAATTACAGCTTCTGTAAGTAGATTGTTCATATCATTTCCAACCATGTGCTGCTCATTCGAGCATATTATAACTTATCTTTGTAGAGCTATAATAAGTATTGATGATGACACATGTATGTCATAAGATATTGTTCCTTAATTTGGCTAGCACTATTTCAGAATCCTCATTTGTTCCAACTTGCTCCCAACTAAATTTTGGTCAGTGATAAGTGGTAGGGGTGGTGTGGTCCTTCTAGTTAGCGCTGTCATAAAGAGGATATACTGGTCCCAACTGGGCTATGATACAGCTTCCAAGATATTGATGACATATTACTTAATCGGCTTATGAAAAGAGATACATTAATATAATTTTATTTTGACATATAGCACTATATTTGAAAAAGTTTGCCTTTTTTTCTAATTTTTTGGTTAGGCTTGATCTCTGACATTTGTCAATCTAACACGTACCTAATGTTTAATAATTATCATATTACAAAATATCTATTTGTCGAAGCTTTAAAAAGAATCATGATATCTTCACAAACACTTAGTCAATATTCGCGTCCAAATATTTTATATTTAATTTTATATTTAAATATGATACCACATACTCTTAAACGGTCAACCTTGTGATACTGATTTAAAGTTATTTACATAAAAATATAGATTTACATATATACATTCCACTCTTAATTCCTATATATTTACATATCTAACAATTAAACTTCCATTTTTACATACATGTCATCTCACTTTTAAAAGTCAAAATAATGATTTTTTTTATCCTAGATAAAATATTTTTGCGGTATAAATGTAAAAAGTAAATATTTCGTGTTAGATAGTTAAATACATGGGAATTGAGTGGTAGTAGATAAATATGTTGAGGAATTAGGGCAAAGTAAAGCAAGAAGCGACACAAATAAAAAAGAAAACACAGAAATTTCACGAGTTTCAAGAATTTGCCTACGTCCTCGGGAGCACGACGGCTTTCTTTTGTTTCACTAAGAGAGTACAAAAATCCCCTTTGGGTTACAATACAACATATATATAAACATAGTGTACAATATTTAATTATAAAATTACCCATATACCGTACCATGGGAGCGTTGCCCCTGCACCTCCGACCCACATGTCGAAACTCCCCCTGATTGGACAAATGCTTCCGCTCTACTTAGCTCGCGAGCTCCGTTCCGGTTGCTTGCTCGGTATTTCGTTCCGTTCAAATTCAACTTATGTCCCTTATCTGATATATCAGTCGTACCTAAGTTCCGGTTGCTTGCTCGGTATTTCGTTCCGTTCAACTTCAACATATGTCCCTTATCTGATATATCAAAATGCCCCCACTAAGAAATTAAAAGTCATAATGTAAAAGGGTTATATTAACACATAAACAAAAAAATTAGTGAAGCGTAAGTAATCAAGGCTAACTTACCACTGTCAATAAAGCGGTGGTTGTCAAGATGAATATAAAAAATTGATAAGAATAGATGAGCACCACATGTTAGCAAATGCGCAATACCTTTATTTTCCCTTTTTAGGGTTTCTGTAAATCCAGCATCTTCTTCTTCTTTTTCAAAGCAGCTAACCTGCATTAGTTAGAATCCATTTCATCTCTAAATCATATCAGCTTCACAATCTCTGGCTTTCATTCATCCATAGTATTGGATTTCTTCGAAGAAATTTCTTGAGATAATTATGGGATTGAACGTTTCCAAGTAAGTTTAATTGAATCTTCTTCTTATGCACAGAAAATTTAACAAAAAAAAAATAAAAAGTTTATGGAGTGTATATCTTCGAAGAAATTTCTTGAGATAATTATGGGATTGAGCGTTTCCAAGTAAGTTTAATTGAATCTTCTGCTTATGCACAGAAAATTTAACAAAAAAAAATAAAAAGTTTATGGAGTGTATAAATAGGATATTATGTGTTTATGCATTGAGTATGCATTGAATTGTTTTGTTCTTCCTAACAAATTTCTTTTGTGTCTTAAAGATTGGAAATGTTGTGAAAATAGGCGGAATAAAACAGGAATCGACATAAACCAGAAGAAGAACACAAAGATTTAACGAGGTTCAGCAAGGAATTGCATATGTCCTCGGGAGCAGCGGCGGTTCCACTATTTCAGAGAAGTTCCTATACATCCCATAGGGTTACACATATAAATAGACATATACAAACCCTCAAATAAAATTACAATCACGCTCTCGCTCTCCTCCCAACCCCCTTTATTCCTAGAGACACTCCTTTTCACCAGTAGACACACCTATTCACCAAGAAACTCCAATCCAACTCCCTAGATATGAGTCATACCTAACAGGAAAAGTATATCTTTTGAAGTGAATTCTATAAATCTCAGTTTTTATATGTTTCATTTTGAAAAATTCTCTTAGTCTGCATTATGTTGTAGTTTTTTTCTCATTTTTCTGAAATTAGAGGACTTTTTTTCATTAATCCAGTTCATATTCCTGCCCTTGAACTTTGACTTAAAATTTTAAAAATTCATGGTAATTTATTTGGCAGCTTTTACACAGTTATACAATTTCAAATGCATGACTTCATATATATAGTTCATTCACTGTGCTCCTCTATTAAGTAACTAATGAGTTGTTTTCTCTAGTTATTAATTGCTCAAGGAAAGATTTGATGAAAATCATAAGAGATGATAAAAGATACAAGAGAAAAGGAATCCCTACATAAACAACATGGGGATACAAATGAAGCCAAAAAAACATGCACAAGACTATGGCCCCCTACACTTGGAAATCCAAGGGTAGTGAGAGTCTCCCAAACATTTGGAGGAAAAGATAGACATAGTAAAGTGAGCACCATAAGAGGATTGAGAGATAGAAGAGTGAGGCTGTCAGTCCCCACCGCAATTAAATTATATGATCTCCAAGACAAGCTTGGCCTTAATCAACCAAGTAAAGTTGTAGATTGGTTGCTTAATGTTTCTCAAAACGAAATAGAGAAACTCCCTCCACTCCCATTCATTCCAGGAAATTTAATTCGGTTTCCACAATCTTTGGCTTCTTCTTCTTCTTCAGCTATTAATGATGATATTACTGAAAATGTTAATAATTATGATCATAGAGCTCCAAAATTCAATGTTTTTAGCAACAATGCTGTTGTTGACCAGAATGTAACAGCACAATTTCAGAAATCATCAGCACATTTGAATAATTCTGATATCTTTTTGAAAAATAGATCACTCAGAGATATCACAATGGAATCAGAGATTGATCAGAAAGGGGGTGTTGGAAAATATGATCAGCTTGATGAAATAGATAGTACGACTATGGCATACTCTTTTTTTCAGCAATTTGAGTCAAATGTGCCTCAAGCAGAAGTTACTCAAGGTTTTCTATTTGCTTCATCAGGATCTCCTTCACTGATCTCTTTAATGCCAGCAGGTTCTCAGGCTTTGGTACCATCAGTATTCTCTTTATATGAAAATAATCACTGCAATTTTCAAATGCCTACCACTTTTGCACAACTTCTACCATTAAATTCTTCAAGAACATCTCTTCATGCAGGTAATGCAAAAATTCATTTTCACAAATCTGAGACACATATAGATATTAATGATCATTAATTGAAAAAGGATGACTATTACCCTGTGTGTTTAAATAATTTAATCACATAACTATCTCTAAATACCTTTATTCGCACCATTAAGGATCCTGCTCATAAAATAAAATTTACTAAATTAAAATTTAGAAATAAAATCCAAAAAAAATATTTTTTATGAGTTTTTTAAAAGATGTAACTACTAATTTAGGATCTTTTTGAGACAGTTGCAGTTATTTGGAGAAGCAATAATAAAGCTACTGCAGAAGAAACTGTTGTTTGAAATACTGCGATGACTATTATAAATTTATTTTATTTTCAAAAAATTAGACCGTAACTTTCTAGTAGATACCGTATTTTAATAACTTGGGTGGGTTGAAAAAAACAGTTTCTTATCGTAGAAATTTCTAGAAAACAGCGTAACACATTTTTCTAAACAAAATTATAATGGTGGTCTGAAAAAAGAAACAAACAGAAAACTGTCCCAAACATACCCTTAATTTTTAATCAATTTATTTTAAACATATGATTATTTCTACTTGAACTTGTTATAGTCCATGAGTTAATAGATCTTGTTTTAGAGCATAAATATTTAATATTTTATTCATTAAACTGCTACCTTTGAAAATGAACAGATAGAGAACATGAGAGGAAGCAGTAGACATTCAGGCTCCAACTCCACAGACCTCACTTTATGAAAACTTTCGAAATGGATGCTCCGATATGGATTCAAGGAGAAGCTCTCTTAGGTGAGCAAAATACACAAATATATAAAACTAAGTTCTATGTTTTAAGTGTATTACTTTGCTTCACTGTGTATAAAATATTTGTATAAAATGTTTTATACACATTAATAAATTTTTGTATGCTTCAATGATGTTCTAAGTTGTAATTGCAGGTGCAATTTTGTCATCAAAGTAAGCTATTGTTTGGAACTAATGTATGATGATCTTTGAAGTCTCTTACTATTGCTTTTTGATAACCAAGTTGAGATACATAAAGTACTGCATTATAACATTTACTACTTGTTTTCTTGTATTTGAAAGTGTTTTTTAAGTGTGTAGATCAGTTGGAAATAAAAAGCTGTTTTTGCAGTTTTTTTTTCTATACAATGTTATGCTTTTTGAACTCTTTTGTTCAGTAGAGCTCACATTCCCAGTGATATTCTTACATAGTTTTTTTTTTAAAATTAAAAGTGTAATATTTAAAGGCACTTTTACACCTTATATTTTCTTACATAGTGTTTTTTAAGGCACTTTTACAAGCCCTCCGTAAGGGACTTAGACACTCAAGTGCCCATGGTGGGCGTAAAAGCACACACACTTAATTGTCTGCCTAGCGTCCATCAAGGGCGCTCGAGCGCCCAATTGTTTTTGTGCGACATTGGCCAAACTGAGCTGGCTCTGCTTCTATGCCAACGTGACTGCTTTTGCAGCTGATAGGGAATGTTGTGAACTGAGCGGCAGAAGCTTTTGCTGAATTTTTTGAATTATATGAGGTTTTAAACTTGCAAAAAATAAAATAAAATATATATTTGAAATTGGATGGTTTAGATTTGCAATTGAATTTGGAAATTTGAATTCCTTAAATTTTTAAATGTAAAAGGATGGGGGGCTAAACTTAAATTGAATATCCAATTCTACAAATTGAGGGGTCAATATAAATCAAATACCAAATTCTATGAAGTGATGTTTGAACTTGATATAAACATTAAGTATTATAATTTGGGAGCTTGTAAGCTTGACTTAAATGCTAAATATCATAAATTGGGGGTAAATTTAAGATAAAAATGATATTTTTCAATATTAAAATGAAGAATTAATATTACAGACAACCGCTGGATTTGCAATATATCTGCTAGTGAACAGAAAGCTGTTCCTTTTTAAAATCCTAAAATTATAATACTTTTAAAATATTTTAAACTCCAAATGAATTCAAATTTTATAAAAATTTTGTGGTTATCGCCTAAGTCGAAGGTGATATTTTGAAATGTGAATCCACTTTTTAAGACTTAGATGAGTATCATTTGAGATACATTTGAGCTATATATGCATCAAGGTGTCTATATAAGCAAGTTAATTATGCACATTTTCAAAAGTTGCATGTGCTTCCTGATGTAAGTTCCATATTAAATTTATGGCTTAAAGTTTATGCAAGTATGTAAAACTTATTAAACTCTTTAAACTATTTAAATATATGAAATTTAAAAGCCAACGTGTGCTCCAACTAATGTATTAGATGCTCAAACATTAGTTTCTAGAATCATGTGCAGGTTAAATGGGTCGCCTTGTCTATAGGATAGAGTGGTAAGTCCGACCTCACTAGTTTGATTCTCCTCCTAGCAAAGATTGAAGTTGATGAGTCTAGTAGTCCTAAAATAAATCTCCAAATCTTGAAATAAGAATTTACAATTCTAAATCACCGAAATAGTCTGATCCATTTCATAAAAAATAGGAATCGATAGAACTTATATCCTAAAAGTTTAAACTGACAAAATTGAATGCCCATTTTAAACATAAAAGGGCCTATACCCCGATGATGGCCGTGTTGATTGAAGATTTCAACTGGAGTGGTCAATCTTTTAAATTAAGATTTTTAAAGTAACTAACCAAATATTCAAGCAAAATTCGATCACTAAAAGCTTAAAGCAAAATCTCATCCACCCTCCACAACAGTTTGTCGATGGTGACAAATTTCTAATTGGCTTGAGCTCACAAAAAACTAATGTTATATTAAATGTATCCCTGTATTTACAATCAAAGCAATTGCATGTCAGTAAGGATGTGGCTCAAGTCCTCTATTCGCGTGGTTGTGTGGTCAGATGACACCACAAAATAGTGGCTACGACATGAGCTCACTGACCAGGTGGTTGCCGCCAAATGACACCATTATATTACGGTCATGGTCGCAGTTCGTATGCTTCCTAACGATTTTCTACTCTTTTAGTTGTGAATCATAAGTGTACAATTGATTGACATAAAACTTTCTATTAGCTAATGTGGACTTAACTTTGTCCCCTTAGACAAACATCCACCCTAGATTTACAAGGATATCTTGAGCGATGCAATCCTTGAGTGCTGACAAGAATCCTTTTGTAAGGATGGGTCGATTACCTCCTCTGACTAAGGTGATCAAGGACCACGATGACTCATGATGATGGAGCCGTGGGATCGTGATCGAGTTTCATCTTCATACCCCACCATCTGCTTTAAGCTTCAAGTGGTGAATTTTACAATTTAAAGTCTTAAATCTGTTATTATTATATGTTGAATGCTCAAGTCTTAATGACTAGTCTTAATCAAAAGTGTTCTCTTGTTATCGGGAGTGGTAATTAACCATAGGGGCTTGCGCTAATGGGAAATCTCGAATCCCATATCAAAAAAGTCTTCGTTAAATGAGGGTGAAATATCTAGGTTGTGTCTTATCTACAATCCAATCCGTCTTCTGAAAATTCGACCCTCTAAAGCTCTGAGCAAATCAAAAGTAAAATAATGCAGAATCCGTCAGGAGTGGTCGTGTATTTTCGGAGCCCACACATAGATGGTTGGTTTTAATCCTAAGCCAGTGGCTAAGTAGATGGTTTTAATATCATGCTGAGCCAATTGCTTCAATATCCTTGAATATGCTAATTTTGAAGATTTTAGTATCCAAAAATATGGATTAGATGGATTAATAAAGCTGAATCTACTTGCCTTGTGGATGGTCCTCATAGAGTGCAAATATCGAGTAGTTGTATGTGTGTACATATGCAGGGTTGCACAAATGGTTTATTGTGCTTTCAAGATGGAAAGACTTGACTATGAAATGGTTCACAGTTCACAGAGGACATAACTATGAAATATTAAAAACAAAATGAAGATTTACATACATACCTCTCAATTCAATTCTTATGTATTTAAATATCTAACTTCTGAACTTTACTTCTTACATGTATAACCTTATCAAGGCATGGGAATTTGTATTTTAGTTTTTAAAGGTTATATTAATGGTATTTTTCTGATATGAAAGATTTATGTGGTATTAATGAGAAAAAATAATGTTTGGGTGTTGGATATGTAAATACATTGGAATTGTGTGGTATATATGTAAGTGCCTCTAAGATGGACCACTGCGCTTCTGTTCTCTCTTTGCATGGTGAATCATAAATGGTCCCAAATCTAATAAAGGCTATTTATTATTTAAAATTTAAAATTAATTATTCCTATAAGAAAAATGTAATTTTGTGTTAGTAATTTCATGAATATTACCCAAATCTCAGCTATCTATATCTCAATTGATCAAGCTATCATATAAATATCAAAATTTTACATAAAAATCTTAACTCTCATCTATTTGTTGAAATTCTAATAATTATTTGTTTTTGTCAAGCATAAGGATCTGTTTGGGGCAACCACAGCTTACTAAAAGTAGCTGTGGAGTTGTTGAATAGTAATCTGTTCCTCAAAAAGCTACGATGGCTATTACAATTTTTTTTAAAGTCAGATTGAAGCTAGAAAGATGCCACCTCACCCAGCTAAGAGTTGTAGGAAAATACAAATTTCAACGGCTATTTTTTGAAAATAACTGTCAAAATGAAGTTTATCATAACAGATAAAAGTGCAGTGTGGTGCTGCACCGCAGTCCCAAACAAATCGTATATGCGTGAATTCAATAATTTATTTCTTAAGTTGTATATAAGTATAGTTATGTATGGTTTTAATAATATGTGTGTAATTCTCTTTATTTTTTTCTTATTAATTTCAACCAATTCCATAACTTTGATCAAGTTTAAGTTTTTAGTTTAATTATTTTACTTTTAAAGTTTTAAGTATATGCAAAAACTTTTTCTTTTCATAAGCTGGTTTTTTGATAAATTTTAAATTCATAAATATAATAATTAGAATAAGTTTGGTTGATTTTGGCTAATTTAGATTATTCCAGCCGACCTTTCAATACTTATGATATGAATTTCAACCTTTCAGTTATTAATTAAATTTCAAATGTCTCTTTTTTTTGGGGAATTGACATAAAGGCCCTTCAAAACACCTCTATTTAATTATATAGCCCTCAAACATCCATTAGGCATATGAAACTTTTGAATACTCCCAAATGGGGGCAGTCCTTCTGCTCGAATTTAGCTCGAAGATCATTATTGTTGAATTCAAACTTTGGCTCAGATTGAGATCTAATTAAAATGAACAAGTCGAGCTATTTAGCCGAAAATTAGCATTAAATTTTTTTCAACCTAATTTCAAGTCATACATGAATCGGCTCGAGCTGAGTTGAAATCCGCTCATAATATTTAGCCGAAAATTAGCATTAAATTTTTTTCAACCCAATTTCAAGTCATACATGAATCGGCTCGAACTGAGTTGAGATCCGCTCATAATATTTTTTTATTTATAAAAATTATATATATAATGTTAAATAAAATTGAATGTAACGAGTCACTAGCTAGTTTCGAGCTAGAACAGATCCAAATAACTCAATTTGAGCCGGCTTATTTAGGTTTCAAACCAGATCAAGCTCGATTCAGTATCAAGCCGGCACGGCTCCAATCGAATTAGAATATAACGAGCCAATAGTCTATTTTGAGTCTAGTAAATCTATTCAAGTTGATTTCAACCTGACCCCAACTCGACTTGAAATTTGATCATTGACGGCCCTAATTCTTGCTTCAAGACACCAAAATTTGTTGCAAAT
Organism: Phalaenopsis equestris; assembly: GCF_001263595.1. Classification (NCBI taxonomy): domain Eukaryota; kingdom Viridiplantae; phylum Streptophyta; class Magnoliopsida; order Asparagales; family Orchidaceae; genus Phalaenopsis; species Phalaenopsis equestris. Next base: position 198,201 of record NW_018164849.1, read on the forward strand.
TTTCTAACTAATCACGGAAATCATTCATATATATATATATATATA
>NW_018164849.1:198301-225454 GCF_001263595.1 Phalaenopsis equestris
TATATATATATAACATTTTTGTGTGCAAATGTGATTAAAAATTTATGGTCTTTTTTTAAAAAGTTTTGAGTAAAACATATTCACTATTTCTTTTTTCAATATTAATGATCATTGATACTCCACCAACAAATTTTCATCATCCGACACGAATCTCGATGCATGACACAAATCTCGAGATAATATTTTAAACAAGAAATATTTAAATCTTAATAAAAAGTTATACAGAGCTCCGATTTCAGCAAACTTATAGTCAAACTGATCGACTTGATGAGACGAACCTAATGATTTAAAAACTAGCCCAATTCAAGTCAAATCAAGCCTATATCAAGTCATTGAACCACACTTAGATGATTTTCAGACACATTTGAAAGATTAAAGGGTTGTCAAAAATGACAAGTTTATACTCAAATTGAGCTTCCAAATATGTCCGAAAATCTTCTAATTATGGTTCAATAACTTGATCTGAGCTTGATTGGACTCCTCGAATTGGATTAGTTTTTATATCATTAGGTCTGTCTCATCGAGCCGGTCAGTTTGATTATAAGTTTGCTGAAATCAGAGCTTTGAATGAATTTCTATCAAGATTTGAATGTCGGGAGCCGTGATATGTCTAAGTATCAGAATGGTATTATTAATATTGGAGTTGAAAGATACCCACATTTTCAAATAAGTTGTTATTTAAGAAAATGACAATCCATTGAAAGATACAAATGATTAAACTTGGATGTTAACTATTAAATATCAAGGGATTGTTTACATACATACCACCCAATTCGTATGTATTTACATACCTGACACCTAAACTTTACTCTGTGTAATAGGGCTTACCGATATCACGGCGGGGACGGCGAAGGCGAAGCCGACGGCGACGGCGATCTTACCGATATCACGGCGGGGACGGCGAAGGCGAAGGCGAAGGCGACGGCGACGTTATTTAAAAGTTCACTTTTTTTTCTTTTCATCTGATACCGCCATGAAGGAATTATAATTTCCAAGTCAGTGTTGTGGATATTTAATTTCAATATAACTAATAAATATTAAATTTAAATAAGAATAATAAAAAATTAGCAATAATTGTCTACTCAATTTTATTGATATATTGGAAGAAAAGTTTATGTGGTATGCTTTGTTGTGAATATGGAAATCGGTCTACTATATAAATTGACATTTTCTCATGTTTTTAGATTTGATACTCGAAATTAATCGCTTCTAATTTCTTCTATAATTTGCTGTAGAAGAGAAAAAAAAAATAATGGATTTTATTAATTATTTGATTAACTCTTTAATGGGTCTATTTGCACCCTTTGTTATCTCTCTTCGGTAGTGGTACTTTTTCAGGTTCTTCTCCATAATTTGCTGTAGAAGAGAAAAAAAAAATAATGGACTTTATTAATTATTTGATTAACTCTTTAATGGGTATATAAACATGTTGCACCCTTTGTTATCTCTCTTCGGCAGTGGTACTTTTTCAGGTTCTTCTCTTGGTGTGATTCGGTTTAAAGCTCTCGGGTAGAGAGAGAGAGAGGAGAGAAGGAGAGGAGAGAGAAAAATGTAGAGAGAAAAAGTGAATTCTTGTAATCGTCAAGGCGATCGACATACGTAATTCCTCGAGCTAATAAAATCTTCTGCAGCTTCTTGGGTGTAGACAATTTGTCGAACCACTTAAATTTGTGTGTTTTCAACTTTCCGTTGTGTTTTCTGATTTTATGAATTTTATCAAACTTGTTTTTCGCTTTATTGTCGTCGTTTTGGCAATATACATGAACTCTCACGCCACATGTCCCCTTAGACCCAAGTGAGAGATGCGAGAACAACGAAGAACAAATTGATACTTCAGAATGACCAAAACTAACATTTTCAGTCATTTTGTCCTCAATTAAACCAGTCGGTGAAAACTAATTTCAATTCTATTCCTTTATCGTCCTATTCAGTTTCTTGAAATTAAACAGACCCTGAACAAAGATATATATAGAAGATAATGATTTCATTAATTTAAAAATGGAGAAACACAATGGATAGAAAAGGAACAAAAGAAACTAGATGGAAACCCTAAATCAAACAAACAACCATCTTCTATTTCTCCGCTTGGTTTGGAGAACAAGATCAATCAAACTAGAAGCAACCTCATCAGTCAGATCAACAAAAATCAAGCTTTCAATGTCTGAAACCACAACATGAACTTCACTTCCACTTCTGTCCCATGCATTCGATGGCTGGAGCAAATCCTTAGTGAATTCTGCATTCATCTGTTGAGAACTTGTATCAATGGAAGCCTGAAGATCTTTTACCTCAAAGCAAAGTTCTTTAAATTGCTGTAAACTTAACTTATTGTGTTGAAGTAAATGATCATGCTGACAACCAGAGTTGAAAGCTTCCATTTTTCTCGTTAGAATCTCATTCACCACATCACTAACCAGCTGTTTGTGAAGTTTCTGCGTATTGCTCTTTTCTATTGGCTCGACCAGCTTTATTTGGTTGAGAATGGCAGCCATGTGCGAGTCTTTTGCTAGAAGACTAGATGATAAGAGCACTTCAGCCACATATTTGTATTCTGGATCAATATTGTTTCCAGTAGCAGTTCCAGGAAATATGAATTTATGAGCTTCATCGTCTACGTTTTCTTGTTTCTGAGAATCCTTTTCGAAGCTTGTGGTTGAAGGAAGATTCTGAGGAAGATGAATTGGATTCAAGTTGTGGTCTGCAGGTAGATTCTCATCCTCTCCTGAAATGAATGATTGTTTGTTACTACAAAGGCATGGTAAAAAAAGGCTATTTGATAACTAACAAAATATGTAAATATTTTGTAATTTTTCTTTGGTTTTCAGTTTTAGAACTGAGGGAAGTTCTACGGAAGAAAGAAGAAAATTTGGTTATGAATTTCTCACCATTTGATATGCTGGAGATTGATGAAGGGGAAAGAAGCAGGCCATCCTGGTATGGCAATGCACCAAGCACAGAGTTTGGGCTTGATAATTGAGGATCTATCTTCTCAAGCTCTTCCACAGAAACAACTTTTTTTGGTAATATTTGATGTTGCTGAAGAAAAATAAAAGACATAGGGTTGATTTAAGAAAATAGCAATGTGAAATAGAAGATTCTAAGAAGAATCTAAGAGATTATATAACTCATCTTCAAACCAAAATTCAAAAACAGCAGCATTTCAATATTTTAATGCTGATGTTACAATTGTCACAATTTTCATGCATCAATTAAAGACAATATGAGCTAAACAAAAAGCTTCAATTAACTGAATTCTGAATATTTCAAATAACCGAAAGGAAATTGAAATAAAAAAAAAAATAGAATTCAAAAGACATAGCACAATTTACCTTGTATTCTGAGACTGAAGCTACAGTGGTGGCTCTCTTTCCCTTTATTTCGTGAAATGTATGTGATTTCACTTCATTAAGTTGTGCCTTGCTTGATTTCTGTTTGATTCTACTACTTGGAGACACTGACTCTGATTGTTGCCGATTATCAGATGGTTTTTGGTTCTTTTCCAATTCATAAGATGTAATCAGAGCACAGTATTTCCTCTCATGGCATGAATTTGCTCTCTTCTGCAACCTTGGACTTCTGAAGTTATCTTCTTCTCTTTTAATGGTTTCTTTGGCCAAGGAATTCAAGCTCTTAGCAGTCTTTCTTTTTGGAGTTTGTTCTTCATCTGTAATCAAAGAATCCTTCTTTTTTGTACTCAGATCACATGTTTTAATCTTTCTAAGACCTGATGGCCCTTCAAATTTAGCACATGGGGAGGAAGAAATACCAGCTGACTTGCTTTCAGGTTTCATACCGAAAAATGGAGACTTTAAAGCTCGTTCTGAAATAATTGCTCTTTCTGACTTATTGGTTGGCCTCAAGCTTTTCGCTGAATTCTTTCTTTCTAATACAGCACGTCTGAGATCTCTTGTTTCCTTGCTGTTATGTTGGAACTCAAGCTTCTGCAACTTGTTCTCTATCGCATTATAAACTGATTCAATTTTCTGCTTCATATTGCCTTCAAATGCCATATTCTGCTGAGTCTCTTCAACAACTAATCTTGAATTGGAATTGGATTTCATATGGGGGTTGATACTAATGCGAGACTTGGGGGACTTGCCATGTTTGTTTTCCTCTTTCCATTGGCTCCTGACTGGTTCATGAACTTTAACAGAACTTTCTCTTGCAGAATCAATTGGCTCCAATCCCATAAGCTTTGCAACAATACTGGTGTTATTTTCATTGCTTCTAAGGTTTTGATTAGGATTTGAGGCTTCAGATATTCTAGAATTGGTTTTCATCTTTAATTCCATCATAAATGAGTTGACTTTGGAATTGAAGTCACGCCTCAGCGAATCTTCCATGCTGTCCAAAGAGAATCTCTTCTGTTCTTTCTGTGTAGCTGCTCTTTTGATACACGTGGATATCCTTCCATCAGATGAAAACCGTGGTGAGCTGCCTACTCCATTGAAATTATTAGGGAATTCTCTAAGTTTGATCAAAATCTCAAGTGATTCTTCAAGCTCTTTCATTTTTGACAGATCAGTAGGTCTTGGAGAGTCCACTGGTTTCAGGACTTTGTTTCTTTTGTTCTCCACCTTCGTCTTTTCTTTGATTGACACATTTTTTAGATCTTTGCGTGCAGATTCTTTGATGCTCTCTCTGAAGCCAGGGGATTGATTGATATCTGTGCTCCTTGGCTTTGCTGAATTCTTTGGTGATTTTACAGAAGAAAATGAGTGCTCGGAGGATTTTGGTTCTTGTTTTGGTAATCTGTGCTTGCGTGAAGAACATGATGTGGATGAAGAAGAAACAGAGGTTCTTGTTGATAATTCCATGGAAGACCTCGAGTTTTCTTGATAACTCCTGCTTGGATTCTGCTCCTGAGAAATGCAATTCCATCATGATGAATCTCTTAAAAATACAGACACTTAAAACATAAACCAAAAATAAACCAAAAAAACAAAAATTTTCCTTTTTTTTTTTACTTCGCATCAAACCATACCAATTTGCAGAATTCTGGGTAGTCAGCTCCCTCCTCACAGAGGCTTATTATTGCATCAGCTGTAAATTTGCAATGATCATTCAAATCATACCAAGTGAACATAATATCTTATAAATTACACTTCAAGATAAATAAAATATAAATCTGTAAAGAAATATAAATAATTGAAGCCTCGTAGATGACAACAGTTGTCTTCATATACAGATTATCTGGTATATAATTAAAAAAACAAGACTGCTTTTTTATTTGATTTACTTAATCTAAAAGATAGCCAAAATTAAGAAAAAAAATTACAGAAAGCCAATCAGTACCTGAAGGACTCTTCCTGAGGTATTGCCCATTCAATTTTTCTGAGCTGAGTAGAAACTGGCGATCAAATAATTGAAAGATGCCAGTCAGACAACCAGCTGATTTCTTTGACGATTTATCTTCATTCCTCAACCAATAGGAAAACTTCGTTGACATTTTTTTTTCTCAAATTAAATATTCCCACCTTAAAAGACAAAACTAGTGCCAAAGCGATGATGCAATCTTCAGGATTAAATTTAAAAAGTTGTTTTTGAAATAACCATTTAGCGTTACAGATTAACAAAACTCAACAAAAACCTTTAAAAAAGTAAAAGTTTTGTATCTTTCTGATCAGCTAGAATCTCTTCTTCTTCTTCTTCTTTACTTCCAGTGGTAATTTTTTTCCTCCCTTAATTATACTTTGATCACTGAACTTCTATCCATAAAACAACAAATTAAGTCGGAGAAAAGAAAGCCTGAAGCTTTACTACAGAAGATCCAGTTTTGAAGGAATGAAGAAGAACAACAAAGGCGAAGAAGGCTAAGAATCTCAGCTCGTATGCAGAACTTGAAAGTAGAAGAAGAATTATATGAATATGATGAGCACAAAGGAATGAGAAGTGCTAAGGTTTTATTAATGGCAGAAAGTGGAGCAGTGCGCTGATGAGTGTGGAACCTACAGAGCATGGTCATGTTGGATTCGAATTCAAATGTGGGTCTGACTTGTCTTCATTAAGCATATGATGGCTGTCAGGAGAGATAGAATTTCAGTCCTTAAAAAATAAATTGGTGTGCTCCAATACTAGCACAATTGTTTAAAAAAAAACTATTCTCATTTTTTAAAGAGAAACCAAGTCCTGAAGAACTGTCTGAAATGTTTTGTAATTAAATAACATGAAGGAAGCCTTGCATACATACCGCTATGTAAATTAAATCCTAGTTGCTGAGCTAAACTTTAATTTTTACATAAATGCATCTTAGATTACCATCACAAAGTTATATTTCACATTTTAAAACTTAAAAATAGTGATATATTTTTATATGATATGAAAGTTTTTGCATGGTATAAATATAAAAAGTAAAGTTTTTGTGTCAAATAGGTAAATACATAGGAATTGGTTGGTATGTACATATATGTAAATGCCTCTAAAATAAATCTATGTCAAAATTTTGTTTTTCTTTTTCTCTAGCTCCATTATCCACTTTAAGAACCAAACTTGAAGATAAAACTAGTCTGTCATTTACTCATGAATCATTATAATCGCAGCAGTATGGCTTTATTTCTGAAGGCTCTTTATACTACCTAATTTGTTTTCATAATTTGATTGTCCATGTTTTATTATGAAATTTGGAAGTAAAATGTGTAGAGCTGGAAACAGTCCATGTTCTCTGAGAAGTTGATTAGGCTGTCCTGAAGCAGATGATAATGAGATGAGTCTATTCTGCACAGAAAATTGAGTGGAATGAAACAGGCAAATAGATAAATGAGAAGGGAACAGAAAAGTTTAGGCCATGCAAGTAAATAACATAAGGTGTATTATCTTTGTCTATTTGTTTTGTTTAGGTAGCAAAGACATGTGAGATGTTCGATGCAGTATTGCATGCCATGGCAGCTTGTCTGCTGCTTTTACATAACAAGGTCCCATAATGAGGGAGATGGGAGAGAGATATCTTGATTATTATTATTATTTTTTTCTTTTTCTTTTTTTTTGGAAGATTTACATAAGTACCACACAATTCTTGTTTATTTACATTTCTATGGCATAAACTTCCATTTTTACATGTATATATGCCATCTTATCTATGTGATATGAAATTTTAGGGTGGTAAAAATGTAATAATAAAGTTTAGGTGTTGGATATGTAAATATATAAGAATTGGGTGGGTGATATGCATGTAAATGCCTTGTTTTTTTTTTCCCCTTAATCGAGGCATTATAAGAAAAAAATAAATTTATCTATCCTAGTTTTAATCCATGTAATCTATTAAAGTTATGATCGAGGCATTATAAGAAAAAAATAAATTTATCTATGCTAGTTTTAATCCATGTAATCTATTAAAGTTATGTAATACATTTATTTGGGCTAGGGGTATATTTACACACATACCACTCAATTTTTATGTATTTACATATCTACCTTCTAAATTTTACTTTTTATATTCATGCCACCTAAATATTTCAAGTAAGGTGGCATATATGCAATAATTGAAGTATGGGTGTGTTATGTAAATCTTCCTTTTCCTTAAGAATCCTAAGTAGAAAATTCAGTGATATGACTTCGAAGCTGTGCCCTTGTCAAGAAAAATGAAAACTCATACCACGGCAGCAATCAGTTCGCTATAAATAAAAAATAAAATAATAAATTTATATGATCAGAAAGTAATATTTAAATCAATTTGAATTTTAAATTTAAATCTAAATTATTTTAAATTCAAATCATAATTAAATCTAATTTCAATTAAAATTAAAAAAATAAATTAATCAAATAAATTCCAAAGAAGATGCCACGGAACAAAAGGATAAGCAATTTTATTTATTTATTTATTTATTATTTGTCAATAAGACAAATTCACCCCATAAGCCTATATAATAATTTGATGAAAATAGTCAACAAACTGCATCGTTTTTTCAATATAAAGGTGCGGTCTTATCTCACATTTTACCAAATATATAATTGAGAATGGAGTCAATACGCTATTAGAAAACGTGAAATGTGTTGGGAGCATCTCCACCTGGCCAAAGGAATCCCTGATCATTTTTGTAGGAAATTATTTACAATAATCGTTGATTGTCTAATTTGATGATATGTTCGAGGGGCATTTGCATAAATATCACCTAATTTTTATTTTTATGTATTTATATATCTATTGAATTTTGATATGCACGTGAAATGCATTCTAAGAGTTATAATATAAGACAGAAGAGAGAGACGTGGGAGAGAGAGAATTATACAACAATGAATAATAATCGGTCATTTCTCATAAAATGATCCTCATACTTATAGAAAAGGGGTACAATATCTGGGCGTTACACGATATTTAAGGTAGTTCACTTATGTGAATTTATGGATTGGCTACCTCCTGGTTGGGTTGTTTAGCTTAGTAGACTTTGGTTCAGTGAGACTTGCTCGGTCAGCTATGTCTAGTTAGCGGAACTGGTCGGTTGATCTCACCTAGCTTCAGGTCGGTATGACCGCTTTAGTGCCCGTTTGGGGCAGCTTATTGGGGTGCGGTGACGGTATGCGAATGCCGCCTATATGTTTGTAAAACACATTCGCTCAGAATTAATTTCACCGTGTCGAATGCACTTAAGGGTTTTCGTTAATAGTGCGTGAAGCGGGATTGGGGGCCGCGTCCTACATTGGATTCTCGCATTAGGGTGAAGATTTCCTCCCGTGCCATTCTCTGCTATGCCTCGCCCTCGCCGCCGTCTCGAGCTCCTTCGTCGTTTACCTTCTTCCGTGCGGCCCCTTTCATCCTGAGCCAAAGTCAAGGTCGTTCGTCCTCGACATCTTGCATCGCGAGCTGAATTCATGCGAGGTCCTTTGTTCGTGTTCATCAACAAGGAGGGAACCACAAATCTTCAGCTGACGCTAGATGAATTCACCGATTTCTTTCTTCTCGCATCATTGCCTTTTCTCGCATCATTGCCTTTCTTCTCGCATCGAACGCTTTTCTTCTTCGCATCGTTGCTTTTTCTCACATCACTGAACGCTAGGTAAATTCACTGAACCAATATTTTCTACCTTTTTTGTAAGGCATTTTTCTGATTCTTCATAAGGAAATGAGAATTATGGGTTGTTTGGTTGTAGGATTTAGCTTAAATACGTCCAAACAACAAAAAGGACATCTTTAATTCCTACAAGTTCTTAGGTTCTTAAATCTAGTTTTTTCTCTATTTTGGCTTCAGTCTAGGATTTGGATAATCCATCATCAAAGGCAACTTTCTTGTAGTCACTCAGAGATCCACTCAACTATCTTTCTCAAATAATTCTCAAGCAAAGGAGATACAACACCCTCGACAGCCCATTTGTTTAAGGGCAACCATGGCTTCCATGAGCAAAGCTGAAGTGAACTTGTTGATTGATTTATTTTTTGCAAGCTATGACAAACAGGGGTAGAATAATCATTTATCCAATAACAACTGCCAATAAGTCGTTCTGAATAAACTCCCCCAAACAACAAGCCAATTATCTTAATAATCTACATATTATTAGATTATTAGAATAATTCAATATGATGAGCACAAAGGAATGAGAAGTGCTAAGGTTTTATTAATGGCAGAAAGTGGAGCAGTGCGCTGATGAGTGTGGAACCTACAGAGCATGGTCATGTTGGATTCGAATTCAAATGTGGGTCTGACTTGTCTTCATTAAGCATATGATGGCTGTCAGGAGAGATAGAATTTCAGTCCTTAAAAAATAAATTGGTGTGCTCCAATACTAGCACAATTGTTTAAAAAAAAACTATTCTCATTTTTTAAAGAGAAACCAAGTCCTGAAGAACTGTCTGAAATGTTTTGTAATTAAATAACATGAAGGAAGCCTTGCATACATACCGCTATGTAAATTAAATCCTAGTTGCTGAGCTAAACTTTAATTTTTACATAAATGCATCTTAGATTACCATCACAAAGTTATATTTCACATTTTAAAACTTAAAAATAGTGATATATTTTTATATGATATGAAAGTTTTTGCATGGTATAAATATAAAAAGTAAAGTTTTTGTGTCAAATAGGTAAATACATAGGAATTGGTTGGTATGTACATATATGTAAATGCCTCTAAAATAAATCTATGTCAAAATTTTGTTTTTCTTTTTCTCTAGCTCCATTATCCACTTTAAGAACCAAACTTGAAGATAAAACTAGTCTGTCATTTACTCATGAATCATTATAATCGCAGCAGTATGGCTTTATTTCTGAAGGCTCTTTATACTACCTAATTTGTTTTCATAATTTGATTGTCCATGTTTTATTATGAAGTTTGGAAGTAAAATGTGTAGAGCTGGAAACAGTCCATGTTCTCTGAGAAGTTGATTAGGCTGTCCTGAAGCAGATGATAATGAGATGAGTCTATTCTGCACAGAAAATTGAGTGGAATGAAACAGGCAAATAGATAAATGAGAAGGGAACAGAAAAGTTTAGGCCATGCAAGTAAATAACATGAGGTGTATTATCTTTGTCTATTTGTTTTGTTTAGGTAGCAAAGACATGTGAGATGTTCGATGCAGTATTGCATGCCATGGCAGCTTGTCTGCTGCTTTTACATAACAAGGTCCCATAATGAGGGAGATGGGAGAGAGATATCTTGATTATTATTATTATTTTTTTCTTTTTCTTTTTTTTTGGAAGATTTACATAAGTACCACACAATTCTTGTTTATTTACATTTCTATGGCATAAACTTCCATTTTTACATGTATATATGCCATCTTATCTATGTGATATGAAATTTTAGGGTGGTAAAAATGTAATAATAAAGTTTAGGTGTTGGATATGTAAATATATAAGAATTGGGTGGGTGATATGCATGTAAATGCCTTGTTTTTTTTTTCCCCTTAATCGAGGCATTATAAGAAAAAAATAAATTTATCTATCCTAGTTTTAATCCATGTAATCTATTAAAGTTATGTAATACATTTATTTGGGCTAGGGGTATATTTACACACATACCACTCAATTTTTATGTATTTACATATCTACCTTCTAAATTTTACTTTTTATATTCATGCCACCTAAATATTTCAAGTAAGGTGGCATATATGCAATAATTGAAGTATGGGTGTGTTATGTAAATCTTCCTTTTCCTTGAATCCTAAGTAGAAAATTCAGTGATATGACTTCGAAGCTGTGCCCTTGTCAAGAAAAATGAAAACTCATACCACGGCAGCAATCAGTTCGCTATAAATAAAAAATAAAATAATAAATTTATATGATCAGAAAGTAATATTTAAATCAATTTGAATTTCTAAATTATTTTAAATTCAAATCATAATTAAATCTAATTTCAATTAAAATTAAAAAAATAAATTAATCAAATAAATTCCAAAGAAGATGCCACGGAACAAAAGGATAAGCAATTTTATTTATTTATTTATTTATTATTTGTCAATAAGACAAATTCACCCCATAAGCCTATATAATAATTTGATGAAAATAGTCAACAAACTGCATCGTTTTTTCAATATAAAGGTGCGGTCTTATCTCACATTTTACCAAATATATAATTGAGAATGGAGTCAATACGCTATTAGAAAACGTGAAATGTGTTGGGAGCATCTCCACCTGGCCAAAGGAATCCCTGATCATTTTTGTAGGAAATTATTTACAATAATCGTTGATTGTCTAATTTGATGATATGTTCGAGGGGCATTTGCATAAATATCACCTAATTTTTATTTTTATGTATTTATATATCTATTGAATTTTGATCTGCACGTGAAATGCATCCCAAGAGTTATAATATAAGACAGAAGAGAGAGACAGGGAGAGAGAGAGAATTATACAAAAATGAATAATAATCGGTCATTTCTCATAAAATGATCCTCATACTTATAGAAAAGGGGTATAATATCTGGGCTTTACAAGATATTTAAGATAGTTCACTTATGTGAATTTATGGATTGGCTACCTCCTGGTTGGGTTGTTTAGCTTAGTAGACTTTGGTTCAGTGAGACTTGCTCGGCCAGCTATGTTGAGTTAGCAGAACTGGTCGGTTGATCTCACCTAGCTTCGGGTCGGTATGACCGCTTTAGTGCCCGTTTGGGGCAGCTTATTGGGGTGCGGTGACGGTATGTGAATGTCGCCTTCATGTTTGTAAAACACATTCGCTCAGAATTAATTTCACCGTGTCGAATGCACTTAAGGGTTTTCGTTAATAGTGCGTGAAGCGGGATTGGGGGCCGCGTCCTGCATTGGATTCTCGCATTAGGGTGAAAATTTCCTCCCGTGCCATTCTCTGCTGTGCCTCGCCCTCGACGTCGTCTCGAGCTCCTTCGTCGTTTACCTTCTTCCGTGCGGCCCCTTTCATCCTGAGCCAAAGTCAAGGTCGTTCGTCCTCGACATCTTGCATCGCGAGCTGAATTCATGCGAGGTCCTTTGTTCGCGTTCATCAACAAGGAGGGAACCACAAATCTTCAGCTGACGCTAGATGAATTCACCGATTTCTTTCTTCTCGCATCGTTACCTTTTCTCGCATCGTTGCCTTTTCTCGCATCATTGCCTTTCTTCTCACATCGAACGCTTTTCTTCTTCGCATTGTTGCTTTTTCTCACATCACCTAAATTCACTGAACCAATATTTTCTACCTTTTTTGTAAGGCATTTTTCTGATTCTTCATAAGGAAATGAGAATTATGGGTTGTTTGGTTGTAGGATTTAGCTTAAATACGTCCAAACAACAAAAATGACATCTTTAATTCCTGCAGGTTCTTAGGTTCTTAAATCTAGTTTTTTCTATGTTTTGGCTTCAGTCTAGGATTTGGATAATCCATCATCAAAGGCAACTTTCTTGTAGTCACTCAGAGATCCACTCAACTATCTTTCTCAAATAATTCTCAAGCAGAGGAGATACAACACCCTCGACAGCCCATTTGTTTAAGGGCAACCATGGCTTCCATGAGCAAAGCTGAAGTGAACTTGTTGATTGATTTATTTTTTGCAAGCTATGACAAACAGGGGTAGAATAATCATTTATCCAATAACAACTGCCAATAAGTCGTTCTGAATAAACTCCCCCAAACAACAAGTCAATTATTTTAATAATCTACATATTATCATATTATTAGAATAATCCGCTTATCAGCGGATTATAAATAATCTACAGCTGCCCTAAACAGACCCTTAGTCGACATAATGTTATCGATCGGTTGAGCTATTCTGACTATCTACCCATGATCCTTGGATACTTCTGTCGACAAAATAAGGCTAGACTATCAGACAAAAGGTGAATCACCGTAACTCGATAGATAGCTCATTCATTAACGAGAGGAGCCCTTCCAGATGTTCGTAAGTTATGTTATTGTTGATTCTTGTCCCTTATGAGGAATCACGGGGGCATATATGAGAATATAGGTAATACTAAATCCTTTCCTTAAGTCCTTGGTTAAGGTGATCTATATCCGGTCGACCTCTAGCCTTACTCCTTGGTTTAGGTGATCTATACCCGACCGACCTCTAGCCTCGCTTCAGGGTGTCGCGTGTCTAGTCAAATAAGTAGGTCATTTGATCTGACGTCATTGGGTCCTCCTTAGTTGTATTTTTCTGTTTTTTTGATCGTTGGGTCTCCTTAGATTCATGTTGGTGTATTCCCGATGTACAATATAAAAAATCTAAAATTTTAACGAGTCGAACACGAGTAATATATCACTTTAAGTGTTCGACTTGTTGAAAAATGTCGTTGTTCGTCTTCGACTCGTTTATTTCTCATTATTTTAACATGTCAAACATAAGTTGTTTGCGAACAACGAGCCGTTTTGATAGCCCGTCACCCAAACATAGGATGTTATATATATATATAACAATTCGAGCCAAAATGAGTCGAAATGCGAATGAACAAAGCTGTGTTTTTGTTCGGCTCATTTATACATTGAGCGCAAAAAAAAATATTTATGCTCAGCTCATTTACTCAGTGAATGAATCGAATATAAACTACTTAAAAAAAACAAATAAGAGCTGTTCACGAACAACATGCCATTCTGACTATTAAGTCAATTTTATGAACATTCAGAAGAGATGCCGAAACGTAAAGTTATCACATCAACTGATTTCAAGGGTTTGCATCGTGGCTTTGTTAATTTACTCGCGAACAAAATCAACAAAAACAAGGATGCAAGAGCCTTAAATCTCGAGTTAAATTTGGCTACAAGGAAGATTTATGAAGGACTAGATTTAGCGAATAAGTTATAAAATTGTTGGATTCAAGAACGCCAAAAATACTTTTAAAGGGCTCATTAAATCCCATCTTAATCTTGCTACCAAACAACCCCTGGTAGTGTGTTCAATCAAAATAGCTACATGAAGCCAAGGAAAATATAATCTGAAAAGGAAAATGACAAATTTTAAAAATAGTATTTTTTTTTTAAATTGAATATTACAAATTGATAAAATAAAAGAAAAATTTCAAGAACTACAAATCACATTGCCACGGGACGATAAATGACAAAATTGTTCAAATTACATCTTTGGAATTTGATTTTTTTTTTTTAAATAAAGCTTAGGTGTTAGAATGCATGGGATTTTAAAATGAATTTTAGAGGGTAATATTTGTATACTAAAAAATGTTCTACACGGATCACGAGATAATCATGTAGCTCATTACGACCGATTAAGCTCTCTCTCTCGAGTCTTGACCACCTCACTTCAGTCTATCAGTCAAGCTATCTCCCTTGAACAACTCATTTCAGTCGGTCCTATTCGACGAGTCGTAATATTTGTATACTAAAAAATGTTCTACACGGATCTCGAGATAATCATGTAGCTCGTTACGACCGATTAAGCTCTCTCTCTCGACCACCTCACTTTAGTCTATCAGTCAAGCTCTCTCCCTTGACCAACTCATTTCAGTCGGTCCTATTCGACGAGTCAGATAGACACACTAAAGCAACTGTTGTCTTCAGGAATTTAGATATAAGTCACTTAATTTCTCATGTATTGAATGTCATCAGGACAAAAAAAAAAAAGAAACGCAGACATTAAAGACTGCATTGATCTCGAGACGATCCAACAATTGAAATAAAAAAGATTAAAATATCATTTGCTTATCTATTCAAAGCAAAGTCAAATATATAGTTTTTGTACATTTTTTCCTTCCTACCTTCTATAAATATGATGACTTCATGATGTAAACATGGGGACTTTTTCTGGGGCACCCTTCATTTGTAACATCTAATTTTATGAAATAAAATAGGTCACCGAACTCGGGAACACCCCAATTTACTCCTGGCCGGAGGAAGTCCTCTTCTCTCTCTCTCTCTCTCTCTCTCTCACACACACACACACACACACACACACACATTTCTCTCCCGCTCTTGATCACATTTTCTCAGTCCAACGTTTCATTCTTTAGGCACGATCCGCTAGGCAGATTTGGATCTAACATCATAAAATGAGTGGTGAGTGTGGAACGTGTTGTAAACAAGAAGACGAGCCATCACCAAGAGGAAAATCTTCAGAGAAAAAACTCCTAGAAAAGAACACATAAGGAGAACTTGCACAAAAGCGGATCTACTTCCTTTACTCCTCATCAGCGGTGAACTCTTAAATACTTCATCTCTTTCTTCCTCTTTCCCCATAGATCTATTGGAAATAGAGGCAACCCAAACTTCCAATCCCCATCGCCCCTCAAGCATCCATCTCACGTCACCACATAGCAGTCATAAAACTCTTCTCTCCGCAAACTTACCAAGCCTCCTCAAACTCCCCACGCCTTTTCTTCCCATACAGCTAGTACTTTCACTTCATATTGCCTCTCAAGCTATGGCATTCTCTTCACTTCCACCTCCAACCGAGACCTTCAATCCCTCTACCCAAGCACTCTCTCTCAGATTTTTTCACTCACTCTACTCCACCATTCTTCTCTAAAAGTAAACTTCATTTCTACATCTCATTTCTGCAGCAAGTGGGGTTCTTACACCCTTCGACCGAATTTCTCCTACCGCACTTCATCCAGCCGACTGGATTACATGCCACCGACCATATTACATTCCAACGACTGAAATTCATTCTGAAGAGCAATCAAATAGTGGAGATTTAAATACTTACGACCCAATCCTCACACGTCTATATGTATATTCATTATGCCGACACCTACTGAAGCATCTTTTCGATTTTGAATTTGTAGCGTCGCATGACAAGTTAAATATGAAAATGCCCCCGTCAGTTGATATGATTATTGACTTTATATATATTAAGAACTTATTTCTTTCGTATAATTTCAGAGCTGGCTCAGGGTCGAAGTCAATTATTATCAAAACCATTCCGAATAAGTTTAGGCAACAAGTGAAGATGAAGCATCTAACTCGTATGTGGATTTATTTCGGTCTTTAATGATGTTAAATAGACATAAGGATGGTGTTGAGAAGTTTAGGGCAAAGAAAACGTAAGAATCGACGCAAATCCAGAAAGAAACACAGAGATTTAACGAGGTTCGACAAAGATGCCTACGTCCTAGGGAGCAGAGTGGCGGCTTTTCCTTCAATTCAGAAAAAAAGTATAAGAATCCATTCAGTTTTGTGTTTTCCAGTCATGAAACTGACTCTAATATGTTTTTCAAGAGTACAAAACTTACAAAAATCGAGCTTGCAGATTTTAACACTATGCAACAGATTTCTTTTATGCGATTCCGTCATCCCACATTCACTAAGATGACCAAGACGTTTGTGTCATAGTTTTGTATTATTGTCATCTTACTACACAGAATGAACTCCACCTACAACTGTACTCCCTAACATTTTGTAGATATTCCCTACAGTTAACTTCCTTTCATCATAGTCATTGCACACTTAACAATTCTGATGGTTTCCCTATCCTCATCTGCTTTATGAATAAAATCATTTCTGTATAAAGTGCCCAAAGAAATCAAATTATTCTTCAAATCTAGAATATGTCTCACATCACATAATGTTCTAACAGTGTCATCGTACATTTTATTCCCGACATCACCAATACCAACAATATTACATTATATATCATCATTTAAATACACAGAACCATAATTAGACGACCTATACGATTGTTATCAAGACCATTCCAGATAAGTTTAGGGAGCAGGTGAAGACGAAACACCTAACTCGTATGTGGATTTATTTCGATCTTTAATGATGTTAAAGATGCACAAGGATGGGATAGTGCTCTTGAGGATCTTGAGCACAAAATTCATTCATGGAGGAGGAGCTCTCATCTTATGTAGGAAAAATCAGAATTGGCCGTTTTGATTTCTATCCAAGGAGATTTATTAACATTTGCTTGAGAGAATAATTAGTTTTTCTTTTTCCCTTTTTAACCTAAGAAATGTCATTTATTACATACGTTCTTAGGAAATAAACATAATAAAGAATAATCACTTAATATAAAAATCTAATTGCAGGCACGCCTTATTTTTTAACTATAAAATTGGAAGTCAAGATGAGAATCAATAAGGCGTCAAAGTCCAATTCCTGAGAGATTGATTAGTTAATATATTAATTACACTAATAATCAGTAAAATAACAAAATATATGAGAAAATTAATTGATTAAAAACAATAAATCAAAATTATTGATATTTATGTAATTTAACTAATTTTTTTTTTTGTTTATTATGATCAATATATCAAGATTGTGAGAATCAGATCAAACACCAAATAAGAAGGAAATGTTCTGGATTCACTGATTAGATTGGGTTTAAACCGAATAGTATAATAAATTATAAATTTCTTTGAATATGACATAAATGTTATATTTTTTAAAAAATAATTATTAAAATATAAAATAAATACATCAATATTTAAATAATAAACATTACAATAATTCTCATAAAATTATATAAATCAAAACGATGAATAGCTAAAAAATAAAAGAAAAGCAATTAAATTTTAATTAAAAAAATCAAAACAGGATAAAATCACCAGGATAATAAAAAAAATAAAAAGATTTACAAGTTCTTACTCTTTCTTAGATTTGGTTTTACTAATAATTAATAAGATCTTTAATAAAAAATAAAATATTTATCAATATATTATAATTTTTAAATATAAATTTTTTTTATATATAATTGATTTGATCTATTTTATCTGAATTTAATAAAAATTAATATTAAAATCAAATAAAATATCTCCCACCAACTCAGCCGGCGTGCCATGTTCTAGCGTTCCACGAGAACTCATAAAATAGAAAGAAAAAAATGTTCAGGGCTTTACTTAAAATGTGGACATTTCCATAAAATACCGCCCGATTCTCATGTATTTATGTATTTAACATATTGAATGTGTGTTGAATTCTCGCGCAACGCTAAGACTATAATTCATTACTCTATGACATTTGCTTCAGTGATCTTGACAAGCGACCCTGCTTCTACCCATTTGGTGAAGTAGTCGACAACTAAAATGATGAATTTTTGTTGTCTAATAGCTATTGGAAATGGTCTCATAATATCTACCCTCCATTAGGCGAAAGACCAAGAACTCAAAAATGATGTGAGTTCTACCGGCGGCGCATGCATAAGATTGGAGTGTAGTTAACAACTCTTGCATTTTTGTACAAACTCTAACGCGTCTTACTTAATTGTGGGCCAGTAGAAACCTTGCCTGATTATTTTAAGAGCAAGTGCCCTGCCACTAAGATGCTCCCCACATATTCTGGAATGAACTTCTCATAGAGCGTAATCAGCTTCAGATGGAGGAAGACACTTGAGATATGGGCCTACAAATGTCTTTTTATACAGTTCATCCCGTATAAGGATGAAGTTGGCAACCATGCGTCGGATGCGAATTGATGTAGTAGCATCATCTGACAGTGTTCCATCTCGGAGGAAGGAGACGATGAGATCCATCCAAGATGGCTCCTCTGGGTCATCTATAGACAATATCACCCATGAGTCATGGATGCTAGTAAAATGTATCTTCTCAATACACATTTCACCCATGAGTCATGGATGCTAGTAAAATGTATCTCCTCAATACACATTCTTTTGCAGAGATCTCCAGTTGTTGAAGTTGCGAGCTTGGAGAGAGCATCAACTTGGGTGTTATGCTCCCGAAGTATGTGAATGAGCTGACATGTTTCAATTTGGGCGAGTAGTGTTTTCACCAGACTGAGATATTGCACCAGCTGAGAGTTATGAACGTCAAATTCTCCCTCTACTTAGGATGCGATGAGTTGAGAATCAGTGTAGATAATCATGTTTCGTACTTCACAGTAGATAAGTTTTAATCCGACGAAAGTGCCTCATATTCGACAACATTATTGGTGGCTGAAAATTTCAAGCAAAGTCCATACTCCAAAATGTCTTTCTTTGGGGAGATAAGTAGTACTGTAGTATTCATGCACCAGCACCTGAGTTTTCGGATGCCCCACCTACGTATAGTGTCCACTGAGGTGACTGTGGAAGAGAAGAGGGTGGTTCATCAAAGGTAGTCACTGTACATTCTACCATAAAGTCGGCCAATACCTGTGATTTGATGTTTGGTTTTGGTAAATAGTGGATGTCAAATTCTCCCAATTCTACTGACCATTTAACTAATCTTCTTAATGCTTCTGGCTTTTGTAGGATAGCCTTCAAAGGGAGTTGTGTGTAGACACCAATAGTGTGAGCCTAAAAGTACGGACGAAGTCTCCTTGCTGAGAATACCAGAGCCAGCACAATCTTGTCCGCCATCGGATAACGACTTTCTGTATCAGAGAGAATATTGATAATGTAGAAAACTTGTTTCTCAACTGAGTTTTCCACTCTGACGAGCACGGAGCTTATTGCATGAGGTGAAATAGCCAAATAGATATATAACATCTCTCCATGGACGGGCTTTGAGAGGAGGGGCGGTGAAGCCAAATACGACTTGAGTTGCTCAAAAGCAATTTGACAGTCATCTGTCCATTAAAAATCAATGTTCTGAGCACCTCTAAGTATTTTGAAGAATGACAAATACTTATCCCCAGAACGAGCTTAGAAACGGGATAGAGTGGCTATACGACCATTCAAGCATTGAACCTCCTTGATGTTCTTTGGGGGCACCATATCTCTTAATGCCTTGATTTTTTTTGGGTTTGCTTCAATTCCACGATGGGTAACCATGAATCCCAAAAACTTCTCTGATGTGACTCTGAAAGCACATTTAGTTGGGTTAAGTCGTAAATCGTATTTACGAAGGAGTTGGAAACACTCCTTCAAACGAGAAATGTGTTGGGATGCTTCCAAGCTTTTTATTAACATGTCATCAACATAAACCTCCATTGTACGATCAAAAAGGTTTTTGAAGACATTGTTCATGAGTCGTTGATAAGTTACACCAGCATTTTTTAACCCGAATGTCATAACCTGATAATAGTATAAACCTTTATCTGTTTGAAAAGAGGTGGTCACCTCGTCCATTGGGTTCATCTTTATTTGATTGTAACCTGAGTATGCATCCATAAAACTTAGCATCTGATGTCCAGAAGTGACATCAACGAGTTGATCTATGCACAGGAGGGGAAAACTATCATTCGCGCAAGCTTTGTTGAGACATGTATAGTCGATACACATTCTCCATGAACCATTAGTTTTTTTCATCATGACGATATTAGCTAGCCATGCAGGATCATGTACTTCTCGTATGAACTTTGCTTCAAGAAGCTTGTTGACTTCTTGTTCAATAGCTTGTAAGCGATCTAGGGCAAAATTGCGCTAATTCTGGATGACTGATTTAAAAATCAGGTCTATTTTTAAAGAGTGCATGATTAAGGTCTATTTTTAAAGAGTGCATGTAAAGAGTGCATGATTATTTCTGGGTCAATTCCAGACATGTCGGCCGGAGTCCATGCAAAAATGTCTTGGTTCCTTTTGAGAAGGTCTACATACTCCGACCTTTACTCATCGGAGAATAGGGAACCAAGCTGCACTGTTCTCGAGGGATGTTCGTCAGAGAGTGGGATTTGAACCAAGTCATCCACGAGAGAAACTCATTGAGATAGATCTTCATCTCAAAGATTGAAGTTCTTAATGCTAGTTGTCATTGATGGGTGCGGCTGAGCTTGTCTGAGGTAGCATGATTGTGTTGTCTGTTGATCACCTCACATAATGCCGATCCCTACTGGGGTTGAAAACTTGATCATAAAGTGTGTTATAGAAGTCACGACGCGAAAGATTGACTGTAGTGATCTCTCGAAAATGATATTATATGTCGTTTTTGATTTGACACAATGAACTAAACTGAGTGAGTTATCTATCGAGGAAAATCTCCCAAGGTAACAGGGAGATTTATTGTCCCTTCGACCCTCACTGGTGGATTATCAAAACCATATAATGGTTCGGATACAGGTTGAAGTCTTTCTTTCCCTAGTCTATCCCAAACTGAGGAAAGTTGAATAGAACAAGACATCGATTGAACTGTCATTGTTGATCAGGATCCTCTTTACGTTATAGCAGAGCTAGCCAATTCTTGCGCTAATGACGAGAGGATCTTGGTGGGGGACTCGAACGCCTTCCAAGTCAGAATCATCAAAAGTGATAGGCTTTAGGCACAATTTCTTCTGCATTGGTTCACTAGGTACAGTGGTAAGTACTTGATCATTCAGCAATGGGTCTCCAGCAATTGTTTAAATTTTTCCTACGACTGGGTGACCCCCATGTTGCTTCCTTGGTGTATGTTGCCCCCAAGTAGGAGCATTATCAGTACCAACTGATTTGTTTTGTACAAATCAACTAAGATATCCCTGTTTAATTAATCTTTCAATCTCTTCCTTGAGCTGCTTACACACTTCAGTGGAGTGGCCACGACTTCGATGAAAATGACAGTATTGTTTTTAATTCCCTGAGTTAGGTTTTAGGGGGTGAGACCATTTAATGACTTGCTCATCCTGAGTTAGGTTTTAGGGGGTGAGACCATTTAATGGCTTGCTCATTTTTGATGCCATTAAGACATTAGCACGTGATGTGTTGAACACTGCATACTCCTTCTTAGTTCGATACTCACTTGGCTGGCCTGCAGGTTGAAGAAGGAGGTCGCAATTTCTCTGTTATTCAGACTTTCTCTGTTGCGAAGATTGATTATTATCGCCAGTGTTATTCTTGTGCTTTCCTCCAAATTTCTCGAACTGCTCTTTATGTGCGTTGATGGCCTCATCCGTAGTGATTTGGGCCTTAACACGGTGGACAAGGTCGGCATATGAACGAACTGTCTCCTGCATCAGTGATGAGTAAAAAAGGTCCTGGACGGAGCCCCCCAAGGAAGACCCCCCTTAGTAACTCTGGATCCACCCCTGGAATCTGACGGGCTTCAGCAGAAAGCTTGCGGAAGTAGTCCTTGAGCGACTCTCCTTCATTTTGATGAATTCCCGATAAATCAGATGAATCCTTTATGATCCTTCAAATTGTGATGAACTACTCCGCGAACAATTTGACAAGTTTGTTAAAGGTGTTTACAGTATATAGTGCCCCCCGGTAGAGAGTAGAACCAGGTTCGAGCTTGTCCTTTAAGAGTAGTTTAAGAGTAGCCTAAAACACTTGACACAGAAGCATCAGAGGCACGCTGAACGAGACATGTTGAATGTGCATGATAGTTTAATAATGATCTATATGCTCGTAGTGGTCGGTTATCCCTTCAAATGTATCGATGTTCGGAAGCTTAAAGCCTGTTGGGATGAGGTGTTGGAGGACCACATCCGCTAAGGGAGAAAATTCATGAATGTTACGGTGAGCGTAGAAGAGATCCTTTTTCTCTAAGAGGAACTCTTCCCGGACGAGGCGTCATAGTTAGTTACGAATGACATTATCTGGAATGGCAGGAAGATGTGGTGATGTCGGGTGAGCTGGTGTGCTGCACGAGATGGATGAGTGGAAATTGCGGTATCTAGGAGTTCAGCATCACGACTTAACAGGGGATGTGTTGCTTCTTGAGGAGTCTGGCTAGTACGAGTTCTTCCGAGCGGTATGTTTCTCGTACGTCATGGAGTTAATGTTAAATGAATTTCATCCAATGGTGTAGGCATCGACTATTGAGCCCCGCGTAGGAGCTGTAGGATCTCTAGTTAAAAATCCTCCATTCTACGCATTCGATCTTCTATTGAAGGACCTGAAACACCTTCGTTGGAGGGATAACGTCTTTTAGGGCAGGAAGATGAAGAAGCATGCCACCCTTCGCTTCATGACTGCTCCCTGGAACGATGGGTGTTGGAGCGGGATACTCTATTGTTACGAACATTGTGTCTGGTGGCCATATAGTAAACCCTGTAAGTACTTTAGTTATTGGATTGAAACTTTCCCACGGACTGCGCCAAATTGATGCGTGCTAGAAAATTCACAGCGGTTGAGTAATAGATTATCGTCTTAGCTTTGCGCGATGACTCAACACACACTCAAATGAAAATGAATCAACCTGTGATGACACCAAAAGTTTTTATATGGAAGACCCGTAAATGGAAAAAACCACGGGGTCTGACCCAGTTATAAAAATCCACTATAGATTGACGATTACAGAGGTCCCTTGTCCCACAGACGGGAAAATATTACTAGATTTTCCAAGGTACAACATTGCATAACGACGTTTAGTTGACGGTGATTGACGGAGGTCGGCGGTGATAGACGGTAGTCAACAACAATCTATGACGGTCGGTGGTGGTCGACGGAGGTCAGCGGAGGTCGACGATGGTCGATGGAGGTTAACGGAAGTTGACCGTGGTCGACGACAGTGAGCCGTGGTCGATGGAGGTCGACAGTGGTTGATGGCGGACGACGGTCGGCTGTGGTCGAGGTCGCTTGGCGATGGTCGCTGACGGTCGCTGGTGGTCGACGACAGCCGACGGTGGTCGTTGACAGTCGTTGGTGGTCGACGATGACAAAGATGATGTTGGACTTGAACTCCTTCTCAAAGCCTCAAGTTCTCTCTCAAGCCTCCTCCCCTCATGTGAGGGATGAGACTATTCATAGTATTCTGATCAGACGATCTAGAGAGCTTCCATTTATCAGATGACGTTTGATGGATACTTGAGTGCCTTAACAATGCCAGAATTAGACAATTTTAGGATTTTTCTTGTCGAGACGCTCGATTCGAATATAAACTCGCTAGATTCGACATTCATTTGACCTTTCAAATGTCTTCAGAAATCCTCCAAGAGTGGTTTAATGATTTGATCTGAGCTTGATCTAACTCGGATTAGACTAATTTTTATATCATTAGGTCCGACTTGAACTCCTTCTCAAAGCCTCAAGTTCTCTCAAAGCCTCCTCCCCCCATGTGAGGGATGAGACTATTCATAGCGTTCTGATCAGACGATCTAGAGAGCTTCCCTTTATCAGATGACGTTTGATGGATACTTGAGTGCCTTAACAATGCCAGAATTAGACAATTTTAGGATTTTTCTTGTCGAGACGCTCGATTCGAATATAAACTCGCTAGATTCGACATTCATTTGACCTTTCAAATGTCTTCAGAAATCCTCCAAGAGTGGTTTAATGATTTGATCTGAGCTTGATCTAACTCGGATTAGACTAGTTTTTATATCATTAGGTCCGTTTTATTGAGCCGGTCAGTTTGACTATAAGTTTGTTGAAATCAGAGCTATGGATGACTCTTAATCGAAGTTTGAATGTTTCTTGTTCAAAAGTTGTACTCGAGATCTGCATCATGTCTCGAGATTCATGCCAGATGATGAAAAATTTGGTGCAAGATCACATCTAAATTTCATTTTTTATATCTCCATCTATAAAAATTTTCATATCAAATAAAAGGTATTTCCATTTTAATTCAAAAAAAACCAAAACATCTTTTCATAAAATTGATATTTTTGTAAAAATCTAAGTTTAAAAAATTGGGTATATATATAATTATATATGTGTAAATCTTCCTGAATAATAATTAAATACTCCGTCATCCCGTCCAAACAGCTACCGGTTTCACAGAGCCAGAGCTACCTCCAAACGCAACCAAACGAAAAAAAAAACTCAAAAAATTTGGAAATCGGCAGCTGAATGACCATTTCCATCAAACATACCGTCAAAAAGATGGTTTTTTATGGCTCTGGATTAAACCCTAGACGGAAATTGAAATTCCGCCTCCTTTGCTTTCCTCCCCCTCCGACGACGAAATGGGAGGAATGTCGTCATGTTTCGCTAAGAAGAATCCCGCCATGGAATCGGAGACCAGCAAGGGGTGGGTGAATTTGCAGAGCGGGATGAAGGTGGATGAATCGCTGATTCAGGAGGCGGCTGTATTGCTGCTTCAGCAGCGGGAGAACAACAGTATAGAGGCTTCGCAGGTGTTCGATCGGTCTTTTTCGGCGAAATCACCATTGATGGGTAAGAAGAAACAGCAGGGGCTGCCGAGGAATGCCAGTTCTAGGGCTAGGTCGATCACCGACCCCGATATTCCGCTGCAGGATCTTTTGAATCGGGTGAGTGTTTGAAGTTTAATTGATGTTTGATTGTTGTTTGTTAGCCGTTGGGAAAGCAATCATTAGTTGAGTTATTTCAAATTAAAAAAAAACGGATTTTTATTTTTTATTTTTGCAGAAGAACTGTTATTAACACATGGAGCGCCTATTGGCACTGTCATATATTATTTAATACCTTACAAAAGCACTATAATTAACCATTTAAGTCTTTGAAATCTGTAGAATCATAAACAGTTATTAAACACGAGAACCTAATCAATTATAGTCTCCTTGGATGGGGTAAAACTCTATTACAATCATATAAGTTTTGTAAATTTGTTTGGCTTCTTATGTTAAATTTTTATTGGAGGATTTACATACCTACCACTCATTTTCTTATGTGTTTTATAACCCCTAAACTTCAATATTTACATACATGCCTTCTAATCTATACATGAAAAGCTGTATTTCTTTATTTTTTAAATTAAAATTGTGATATTTTTGATGTCATAAAGATTTGGGTGATGTAAAAGTAAAAAGTAAAGCTTAGGAGTTGTATATGTAAAGACATAGGATTTGGCTGATATGTTTGTAAATGCCCCATTTTTATTTCGTCACTAATCTTAATGGTATCAACTTCATAACTGTTCACTTACTAACATATTAATTAGGTTTTCAGGTGGGGGTCAAACAGCGGTGATCTTTGCCCCACACACACACCACACCCCACACACATAAAACAAAATTTTGAGAAACTTCAAAACTCATCCTTTAATTCATTTATTGTGTATTTCAAAATTGGTCAATTTTTGCAAATTATTGCTGCTCATTATTGCCACTGCCAACAGTCATCACTGCCGGCGGCCGCAACCACCGCCATGGCCATGACCACTGCAACTGTACATTCAATTTATTTTAATTCAAACCAAATACAAGAATTAATATTCTGCATTTATTTTACACTCAATCAAATAAGTATAAAATATTTCCCTTACACTACATTTATTTAAACCATATTCCTTTTACTCAACCTTTAGCTTTTCGTTTGTCTGCATTGGATTGTTTTAGATTCGTTTGTTACGAAGGAAATTTTTTTGGTTTAGCTTTGTAGAAATATATAATTCATCAGTGTTGAAGCAATGCTGTTTGAAGTTTAGCTCGAGCTCTGAATCAAAGTTTTTTGTCATAATAAAATAATTTTGTTTTTTCAATTGTTGGCATATTTGATATCTTTCATACATTTTTTTTGTGACATGTTTAGGTTAAGATTATTTTGTTCTTCCAGCAATTCTTCTTGATTCCTCCAAGTTTAGAACTTCTATGTTCTTCCTCTGAGTCTAGGTCTTCTTTGTTGAAATCCAGATTAGTTATTTGTGTGTGTGTGAGAGCTTTGGATGGGTACACAGAGTGATAAACATATAGCTTATGTGTTGAGTTGGGTTCATAGAATGAGAAGCATATGACCTATCTCGACTCTTTCTATCATGAACAACAACTCTTAAGTTTGATCCAAAAGCTCCCAAAATAATTATGTATTGTGTTTAATACGTTGAAGGTCTCACATAATGATGAGTTGCTGACAAATAATGCATACATTTGTTTTTTCATTTTCTAGCATCTTCTCTCCTTAGAGTTTTCTTTCTCCTCTTCACTCCTTAAACTACAGCTCTTTGAATAATTACTTTAAAATTCAACTTTAACCACACAATTTGAGGGATTATTAAGTGAGTTGAGATGAGCAGAATTTCATGGGTAAAATAATTATGTCAAAGCTTAATTTTGAAAATTTTTGTTTAGTTGAGTAAATAAGGTAGCAAAAATATTTTATTATCTCAAAAA
>NW_018164849.1:225500-246846 GCF_001263595.1 Phalaenopsis equestris
TATATATATATATATATATATATAATGGATTAATTACTCAATAAACAATTTCAAAATTTATGTCTATGTGAATCAAAGCTTTTTTCCTTACATAATTTGAGTAATATAGGATTTATTTTAATTTAGAGAATAAATTCCTTATAGAGAGAAATCTCTATTGTTAATTACATTTTAGGAGTGATGAT
Organism: Phalaenopsis equestris; assembly: GCF_001263595.1. Classification (NCBI taxonomy): domain Eukaryota; kingdom Viridiplantae; phylum Streptophyta; class Magnoliopsida; order Asparagales; family Orchidaceae; genus Phalaenopsis; species Phalaenopsis equestris. The sequence continues at coordinate 225,686 of NW_018164849.1, forward strand.
CCCCTACGAATGCTCTTGATTAAGTTAGAGGCTCGTGTTTCTATACATTGCAAATTTATTTTTCAAGATTGCTATAAAAAAATTAAACAAGATTGCTCACATCAGACTACTAACACTTTAATTATTTTATGTTGAGCTTTACATTATAGGATTGAGATTTATTTCATTTGATTGTTATTTTATTAGAAAGTTTTGACTTATATTTCAACTATATAAGATTATTAAAAATTATAAAACATGAGGACTAATGATGTAACAAAAGAAAAATGATATGCCTCAAAATTTAAACTAAGGTAAAAATTACTATTAAATAGGACCGACTTGGTTGGGCTTAAAATTTTGTCTATAAAGAACAACCAGTTAAACTTATTTAATTGTTTTAAAATCATGATGTCTAATCTAATGATATACAAGATAGTTCAGATGATTATTTATTTGAGGAGAGAAATATGACTTGTAACTCGACCATTAGTTGCCTATTTATAATTGGCGTGCAATGACTTAGCTAATGCATTAACTTCTATTTCAATTGGTTGACTGAAATGCAATCTTGAGATGCAATGCATGTTTTTAGAATTTTAAAGCATAAAGACACCAAATATATCTTTGGTACAACTTGCCCAAAGAAAAGAATTTTATCCTCATAGGTCGGATTACTCTTTCTTGTCATGGGAGAAGTTTCTAAAAATAAGGAATAGATGAATATGAATGCATATGATTAGTTGTACATAATGATTTCTAAGTCATTTTTAATTTTTATATTATTTTATTTTGATTATTTTATTTTAAGGTGCTTACCACACAGTCAAGCTGTACACAATCACATAAAGAAAATTAGAAAAATAATATGCTTTCTATATTTGCAAAAAATTTAAACATATAATAGAGAATCAAGTAAATAACTAAAAGGGATGATTATATATAGACCACCCAAAACATTGATATTTACAAATTAACCCCCCAAGTGATTTTTTGGAACTACCAAATCGATGTATTTATGTGTGCCATGAGCAAACTATTGAGAATTTGATAAAATGAAAAATATGGGTTGGGGTTCTACCATGAATTTTGAAATTTGAGTGAGAATTTGACAATTGAATGAAGGAGAGTGGTTGAGCTGTAAATAACAATTTTCGGGTGGTCTGTATCCTTTAACTAAAAATAATAAACTGAAGAGGCCGGGGTGGCTGAGTACCGCAATACACCCCACAAGAAAGAGAACAATGGGTTTGTCAAGCTCTGCCCTTATACAACCCGTCCTAGACCTATAAGATTGAATGACAAAGTTTGTGGGGTCTTCAATTCATTCTCCTGAGATTGTTCGACATCGCGAAGCTTCTCATGAAATTTTTTATATAAGAGGGTTCATCCTTATCATCTTCGTTCATTCCTATTTCTTTTGGTTCTTGCTTGATTTTTTTTTGTTTAGGTTCATTTTCTTTTGTTTAGGTTCATTTTCTTTAACTTCATAGGCTTTACCAAACTCACCTAAATTATAAATATAGACTTATGTGTTGAAAAATAAAACCTACGCTTACTACAATACATAGGTCTTATATAACCCTACAAAACAGAGTCAACATATAAAACATGTATGTCCCAAAAAGTGTATATCACCACAACCATTACAACGTATCACATAATATTACATAACATCTCAGCAATACATCATATTGAACAAACAATGCAAACAATCATAACCTGAAAATTAGGGTGGGTGCCATAACAAACAAATCTAATTTGTGCTAGAATATGTGGTGAGTTTTTACTAGTCCTTAATCTTTAATTTTCAATTCAAATTTGGGGCTTAAGTTTTACCAATATGTGTTTTAAATTTAAGTGATCAATGTTTTAGAACTTTTCATTTCAATTTTTAGATTTGTCATTCAAATTTGGTTTTAGAATTTTACAAAGTAATCTTGAATGTGCATATCTATCATAGGGGCAAATTTGTAATTTAAGACATCATAGAAATTATAAAATGCACAGTTCAACCAAAGAGGTAAAATGATATTTTATAACATCTCAAAACGTACAAAAAGTGACTTTAATGGATTTTAATTAATTTTTTATTTTTATTTAAAGGTGATTTTATTTATGAATTTAAATTTTTATTTTAGGTCCAAATGACTTTAAAATTTTATGAAATTAATTTCTAAGATCAAAGAAAACCTTAGAAACATTTCATAAAAGTTTGGAGAGGTTTTGGTTTATTTTGAATTAATTAATTTTTAGTATTTTTTTAAAAAGAAAATTCCCTTTAATGCAGAAAATAACTCTGAAAATTATGAGAATATTGTTTGGAGTTAGGGACCACCATAGAGATGTCTCATTAAAATTCGGATTAATTTTAAATTAATTTATATTTTTAAAAAATTTATTAATTGTTTTAGTTTCAAGGAATTATAAAAAATTCAAATGATTTACAAAGTTAATGAAAATTTAAAAGGAAGTCTAGAAAGTCATCCTAGCGTACCTCCAAAAAATTGAGACCATTTTGAGCTCAACTGAATTTTCTATGAATTATTTACTTTATTTACATTTTTAAAAGTTCAGAATTTTTTATTATTAAAATAGTTGGGATTTAATTTTCTTAATATCACTCTATTCTTAAGGTTAAAATTGGTGATTTTTTATGTTATTTGATTTATTATGAATTAATGAAGTTTAAGTTTAATTAATGATTTATTTAATTCATTAAATGGTTTTTTTTTAATTTTTAATGAAAATACTTAAAGAATGTCAATATTTGTGATTTAATTGCAGACCTTTAAGGAAAGTTTTGAAATAAATTTTCATGAATTTTGACTTTTTTTAAATATTTAATAATTTTTATTAATTATCATTTAATGAAAATTATTTAAATGATTCAAATCACCTTGAATTTCTCACAAGAAATTTTATAGAGATCTCAAGGATGTTTAAGGAAAATTTGGGAATAATCAGAAGTAATTAAAGTGTTAATTGACCTTAATATTTTAATTTTTTTAAAACTGAAATATAATCAAGAATTAACTTCCCAAAATATTTTTAAATATAGAGGATATATATTTTTTTTTAATTCATTGAGGATTCATATTTAATTTTTAGTTAAGTCGACACTTAGATTTGAAAATAAAAATATTTCAGTAATTTTTTTGAATTTTGTCTAATTAGTTTATCCACTTTCACTGTCAGTAGAGAACCGTATAAACATTTTATGTGTTGTAATCCTACAATAGCAAAACCTTTCTCACACTAAGTGGGCTCGGTTACATGAATCCTTTTTCTCAATTGCGTCCTATTTAGTGCCATATTTTCATTTAATTCTAATAAATTAAGAGATCACATGATCCTATTTGTGTTAAATCAGACTGCATGACCGTGTACGGGATATAGTGGGATAATTTTTGACTGTCTGATATCAGATCGAACAACCCAAAGAATATCCATAGTTTATAAGTATTGGTTGTAAGGTTTTATGCTCAACTAAATCAAGATTGTCTATTCTATTTCAATTGAATAGATGATCCTGATTTCATCATTGGGCTCCAGTAAGAATCATGGTCATTTGGTTGTTTTGGCTCGATCCACCAATCTGTCTTGTTCGTTCGAAAGGATACGTGGACTAAAGAAAAAAACACTTATGGTTTGATTGCTTTAGTTCTAAGGTTCGTTTCACAAATGACCAAAGCGGAACATAAGTGAGAAGGAGATTTGAAATATCTGATGCAACGTGATCTTTTAGTGATTGGATAAATTTTTGTCTTCTCTCTTGCATCACGGACAGTTTTTCTTTAATCTCCACAGGCTTAGAGTCCAATTCTCTGGAAGTTATAGACAATTCAATTGGAAGTTACGAAGTTTTCTAAGATGGTTTTGTGAAAAGTGGCTTACTATTGGGTTGGTTAGCAATGAACCGCTCATGTCTTTCTAGATTTAAGCTTTAAATGGGTCTACATCAATTAGCTTGACCTAGAGAGAGTATTAGAAGGTTTAGTTGAGCTCAAGACAGACGCAATTACATCCTCATTGGATTTGCCATAGCCTAAGTTGGCTGATTTTGGAATTTGAGTGAGGTTGAGCCTCAATTTGCTTAGCCTTGACCGAGTTCATGCTGGGTGGGTCCATTAGGGACCTAAGACACCATTGGGGTGACTTTGATAATTATTGCTTTGAGTTTAATTGGACTTGACCCATAGTAATTATAAATGAGTTTATTTGGGTTTAACCCCAAGTGAACTTCGATTGGTTCAAGGTTAGTCCATATGGCCTTTAGATTTATGTGGGTAATTAACCTTAAGCCTTAGAAAGTGTCTTACCTATTTTAGTTTCAATTTAAACTTATTTGAGTTGATTCAACTTAATATTATTTAATTATGTCAGGTCAGGTTAAGTGACCTAATCAGCATAATTGAAGTTTAAAGGGACTTGAGTTTGAGTTCAATTAATGATTTAAGATTTTGAACAGTGTTTTTATCAAAATCTATATGGTTTTGAATAATTTTGATTGATTTTCGAACATGCCCATAATGGATCATTAATGGTTCAAGTAGGCCCATTTGGTTTGGGTGAGGTGATCAATGAGTTTTACTTATAAACAAGGGTAGATTTTGGGGGGGGGGGGGGGGGGGGGCAATACCCCCTTTAAACTTTATAAATACCCCCTTAAATCATTATAAATTTTTTATTTTTCATATATTTATGTTTTTTATTAAAATATATAGTCTCTGACCCTTCTAAAATCTTTTAAATAATTATTGTGCTTCTCCCAGTATACTTATTTTTGCTCCGCCCTTGTCTATGAAATATCCTATTAATTTAATTAAGTGGACATAAAATTGAATAAATTTAATGATAATTTTCATAAAATTTTCACATGCAAATGGATGGGATAGAAATAATGGTGTAAATGGAATTATGATGAACTAAAAGACTAAGGATATGATGCATGATAAAAAAAATGATCAAATTCGAACAAATTCCAACTTTTGGTATGTAGCATCGCGATGCTATACTTTATAGTATGAAAATGCTATCCTTCAACATAAATATCTTGAATTAGTTGAGAGCGCAACGCTACGACACTACACCCAACCAACAACAAAGAATATAATACTGAGGAATTTGACCAAAAGTGTTGCGGTGTTACAATGGATTCAAAAGTCAAAGAGCACAGTGCTAAGTTGTTATAAAACTAACATCATAGTGTTGCGATTCGAACTAATTTAGTTTTAAAGCAATTTTTGGGGTAATTAAGCAACTGTTGAGTTATAAACTAGTGAATTATGAGGGATTGAAGAGTGGACTAAAGAAAGTTTAAAGGAGATTTTAATGTGAGTGCATTTGTAGAGGGTAGAGGGAAGAGTGGACTTTTAGAGAGACTATGGAGGAGAAAAAAAAAGAAAAGAGAAGAAAGTCCAAGGAGTAGAATTTTAATAAAAACCTAGTTCATTTTTTTTTCATTTTTTTTATATTTTTAGAACTTCTGGAACAATATTTAATTATATATGTGTTTTTCCTAATAAAAGCATAAACTAAATTGTATTAACTCTGGATTTGTGATTTTATTTATACTATTTTTTTGTAAACTTAAGTTATTTGGGGTGTATGTTAAGAGTTTTTTTAATTTACTACGAAGTTCATTGAGTTTGCATATTAATCCTATACTTCAAATTCAATGTGATTTATAGATATCAACTGACTTAGAAAGGAACAACTAGAAATAAATTGATAAATTATTGAGTATGATAGACATATATTTAGGAATTTGTAATATGTAAAAAAAATATTTATAATATAATCAACTTGGAAGCTGATATAGATGCATACAAAACTAAAAAACGATTAGATTTTTTAAGTTATCAATGGAGATTAGATAATAAAATTATTCTTGAATGACATTTAATATATTATAACTAAAAAATTTTTTAGAAAATTGTATAAGTATGTTATTCTAGTCTGATCAAATATTAGGTTGTTTGGTTGCTTTCTCTGCTTGTTAATTCTAGTCTGATCAAATATCTAGTTGTAAATTATTCAATTCATTGAAATAATTGGATAAAAATCTAGGGCGATATAAATTATAATATTTATCAAATTTAATTGTGATCCTTATGGGAACAATATTTTACTTATATTATTTGTGCGACAGTATAATTATGTACATCATTTAAGACATTAGAAGGCTAAAATGATCTAGAACTTTGTGATGAAGTCACCTAGTGCTTAAGAGAGGGATCAACTCGTTTTAGTTCCATTTGAATTTGATTTGGCTTGAATTGGTTCAACGGCTTTCTATTGGGTTGCTAATGGGTCAAGTAAGCCCATTAGCCTAATTGAAGTTCAAAGGTTCCAATTTAAGCTCTAATTGATTTAGATAGATTGTCAGGAGTCTTGAAAACCAATTTGATCAAATTGGCTGCATTTAATTTAAATTTAATTGATTTTAGTTTAATATGATCAAATTGGATTATATTGAGTCAAGTGAACCTAATGGTTCATAACACGGTTTCAATATCAATTCCAATTGATTACATTGGATCTAGACATAGTTTTGGTTTTATTGAATTATATTTGAATGGCCGACATTTAATGATCTGGTTAGGAGAGTAAATTTTTTAGATTTGACATATGTTAAGAGAGGTAGAGGTAGACCTAAAAAGATTTGGGCATGTTGTATAAAATTGTGTTAATTTATTAGAATTAAATGAAAATGTAACACTTAACATGACACAATGAAGAAACATGATTCATGTAGCAGACCCTACTTAGTGGGATAAAAGCTTGTTGTCGTTGTGTTGTTCTGATCTTTTGGTAAAGTTTGACTCAACATCTTCATAAAGTGTCACGATTGAGTTTTAATTGCTCCAATGGTCAATTTTGCTTCCGGTAAATTATGAAAACCGTATAATGGCTTGGATGCATGTTGAAGTCTTTCCCTTGTTAGTCACAAACTGAGCAAAGTGAAGTAGAACAAGACATTGACAGAGTTTCCATTGTAGATCAGGATCCTCTTTACATTGTAGAAGAGTTCGCCAATTCCTGTACTAATGACGAGAGGATCTTGGTGAGGGACGGACTCCTTCCAAATTCGAATCATCAAAAGTTATAGGCTCGATGTGCAATTTCTTCAACGTTGATTCACCAGGTGTGGTGACCAGGACTTGATCTGTCAGCAACGGACCTCCAACAATTGTCTGAATTTCGCCCACCACTAGGTGACCCCCATGTTTTTCTTTTGTGTATGTTGCCTCCCTAGTGGGAGCATTATCGATTCCAGCTAGTTTTTCTTACATAAATCGACCAAGGTATCCCTGTCTAATCAACCTTTCAATCTCCTCCTCGAGTTGCTTACATGCCTCAGTGGTGTGGCCAAAACTTTAATGGAAATAACATCATTGTTCTTGATTACCCGTGTTAGGGTTTTAGGGGGTGAGGCCACTTAATAGTTTCCTCATCTTTGATGCCATCGGGACGTTAATACGCAATGTGTTGAGTGGTGTATACTCTTTCTTAGGTCGATACTCACTTCGCTGGCTATTAGGGTGGGGAGGAAGGTCATGATTCCTCTGTTGTTCAGACTTCTTTTTTTGTGAAGATTGATTATTGTCTCCAGCGTTACTCTTGCACTTTTCCCCAAATTGTGCAAACTGCTCCTTATGTGCGCTGATAGTTTCTTCTACAGTGGTTTGGTCTTCAACACAATGGATAAGGTCAGCATAAGAACGAACTCTTTCGCATCAGTGCTGAGTAGAAGGGTCCTAGGCGGAGCCTTCCATTCTCGAAATCTGACTGACTTCAGCGGAAAACCTGTGGAAGTAGTATTTGAGCGAAACTCATTCACTTTGGTGAATTCCCAAGATATGGGATGAATCATTGATGATCTGTTGGTTTAACCGCTCCGCAGATAGTCTGACAAGCACGTTAAAGGTGTTTACAGTGCTCCATGACAGATAGTAGAACCGGGTGCAAGCTTATCCTTTAAGAGTGACTGGGAACACTTGATAGAGAAGCTTGTTCTTGATTTTCCTTAAAGTCTCATTAACTTATTTTTACTAATGTGACAGTAAAAGTAAAATATTTTTTTATTATTAATGATATTAAGATCATTGAGGTTTATCAAAACTTAATTGAAAAGTTTATCAAAATACTTTATCCATCTATATTGAATATCTTACTCTAAGAAAAATACTTTTTGACTTTTATATTTAATACATTTTACTTGAATTAAATCTTTACTTTTTTTCTCTTTGTTTGGCTAGCTTATGCATATATTTTTCACAATCTTTAATATCTAATATATTATAAAGATCACTAAATGTAGAATATTTAGCGTCACAAGTTATGCTCTTATACTTCTACAGGTCATCTTATTGATTTTTCCAGTTCTCAAAGCTTTTACATTTAAATCAATTTTTATAACACTTTTTATATTTTATCTTTTTTTTCACATTGTTATTCCACCACCAACTATTTTTATTTCATTTTTTTTTCTTTTGATTCTTCAATTACATTTTTTGTCATTTGCTTAATAGTGCTTCTTACTTTATCTCACATAGAATTCACTTCTTCATAAACATCTCAATCTTGAAATCTTGAAGTTTACTCAGAAAAATAATTTTATATGTGACTTTTAGGTGCCCCTATTTAATTCTATGATAATATTTCATTATTTTTTTTATCTTACAACCCCTTCATCTTAAAATTCAGAACTAATAATTAATATTGAGTGCTTAAATTTTCACCATGAATGATCTTACAATCTTTACATTCTCGACGATATCTTTTTTCTCATAAGAAATAATCAATTTGTGTTTTAGTAGATCTATTCTTATAAGTAATGATATGCTCGTCTCTTTTCTTAATTAAATAATTAGTAATAGCAAAATTATATGCTAAAGGAAAATCTAATATAGTTTTACATTTTTAATTAATCACTCCAAAATTGTAGTCACTATGAATATTTCTAAAATCTTTTACTATTCTACCAACATGTTCATTTAAATGTCTACCAATTAAAATTTTTTCTTTAAGAGGTATCATTTGTACTTGGTCATTCCTAAAATTTTCTTTTAAACATAAGCACTTATAATATTAAAAATCCTAGTATCAGAGCTATAATTATATCTCCAATTATATTAATTTTTATAATATTATCTTTCAAACTCTTGTCTGCAATTATACTTATGTCTTTTTTAGTACGACTCCTACTATATTATCTTTCAAACTCTTGTCTGCAATTATACTTGTCTTTTTTAGTACGACTCCTACTTGAATACCAAAATTTAAAACTTAAGCTATCAATCTCTTTAGTTTTTTCTCGAACACATTTAGTTTTTTGAATATATAATATATTTATTTTCATATAAATCATGATTTCTATTAATTTCATTAATTTACCTGTGAGATTACCTGTATTTCAAGATTATATCCTAATATTAGTTTTATTGACTATTTTTTCGCTCGCATTTGTCTATAATGTGGAAACTCTTGCTTATTTGATACTACATCCGTGAGCCGATATAGCCGCTTCTGCACTAGTTTCACTGTATTCTGGTCATACAACATATCGCTTACAGGGAATGTTCTAGCATTTATACAATGACTTAAAAAGATTTATGTCATGATTTTTTGATAAAAATTTTATATTTTCTGTTGTATCTGGAGCTTGGGACCCGGAAATGACAATATATTTACATATTAATTAGTAAATTGAAAAAATATATATATAGATTAATAATATATAATTTAAAGATATTTGCATATTATTTTATATTTAAGCAAATAACGAGTTGAACATTGTCGAATAAAGCTCTATTTTGTAGGTTTCATTGAGAAATGTGCTTAAAATAAGTATTCAATATTAGCCATATTAAAAAATGAATTGAACACAATCTTCTTACTGAGCAAAACATGAGATGTTTGCGAACAATGAACTTTTTTTTTGACAACTTTACGTAAAACTCATAAACAATGACAATTTAGTCCTTTTTAAGTTTTTTATTAGTATTATTTAATTTTCTAAAAAAATTGATATCTGTTAACAATTCTAAAAAAATTTAGTAACTCATCCCATATGAATGAAATTAATCCTAATTTCTTGCATCCTTGATAACTTTCTAGTTTTTAGGTCCTTTGGATCAATGTCCATAATTTTGAGGGTGAATTGTTGAAAACACTAAATCAGTTTAAAATTTTCAAAATTCTTAAGATAGATAGATAGATATTATGTTCAGATTTTTCTAATATAATTTGGTATGTTTAGTCGTATAAAAATGTATTTTATCTATCCTATGAAAAGAAGGCAAATTCATCCATCTTATCTAAAACTGTTTAGCTAACTCATTCTTCCATCTTCATTCTTTCGGGCAAATTTTTTTTTTCTGATTCTTATGTTCTTTCTAAAAGATGCAGTATTGTTTTTTCTTGTTGTTTTATATTATAGCTTCACATGAAAGATGAGTACATGGTTTTTTTCCTATTTACTGACGATATTCATGGATTTCCTTCTTCTAGCTGGAATTTACATTTATAGCGCATTAAGAGCTGTTACAATGATTTTATAACAATTATTTCATAGCACAAAGATCACAAGCCAAACAACATGAAGTCTAAGTTTGGAGATTACAAACAATACTAAAACAAAGAAAGCTTTCACAATAGTGTAGAGTAAACGTCATTCAACTACTAACATGTCAAGTTAATTATACGTCAATGAGAGCTAATAAGAATCTTATTTGCATTGCAATTGATTTTGAAACTTTATAACATAGGACAAATTAAGAAAAAAAAACTGTTTTGTTACGTTACCAACAACTAAATAACATCCATCAAAGCGTTTATACTAGCATAATAAAAGCAACCAAAATCCCTAGCTAAAGAAGTCCATCCTTTTTTAAGAAATGGAAATGCAATTTAGAAAACGGAGGCTTCCGAGTTCCCAACATAGCAAATTCATCCTACCAACGTATGAAAATAATTGTTTTCTTTATAAGGGTCTATTAAGCATCATCATCATCATCAACCTCATCCCAACTACGGGAACGGTGTTATTACTTTCATTTCTATTGATGGCTATCTAAGGTTAAGTCTATTCATCACAAATCAATTTGAACAAATTCTATCAATTTAACTTGAGACACCACTTTTCATTTCCAATGCTATAATACTAACTTTATCAAACTTCTTAACGAGTAAAATTTCTACCATTTATTATACATGTCGAAACTACATAATTCTATTTTCAGTGATCTTATCTTTAATAGATGTCACTCCAATATTTCCTCTAATATGATCTTCATTTAATTATCCTTCATAATTGTCACATAATCATCTTAACATTCTCATTCATTACACGCTCAAATATCAATGAATTTTTCATTGCTAACGTTTAAACCAATGCACGATCGCCCTAGTAACAATTATATAAGCACTAAATTTAAGCCTCCTAAATTTGTAGCCTTAAATCTAGAAATTATATCCTAATCAATATTCTCATAATAGATCCAATACATTTAAACATATTATATTTAGATACTATATTATAATATAATAATAAGGAATTATACTTGCTAAAATGATATTCATTAAAATTACATAGTACATTATACTAATTCTGAGGTCTCTTAACTTCAAAATATTTTAACCATTTTTTCACTTGTTTTGATAGATGTCTCGGCAATTAAAATAATATCAATCTCAAAAATCATTCATTAAAACTCATTGCATTGCAATCTTTTATAAGTATCTCCATGGTTGATATAAAATTTATGAACTTAATGCTAATCAATTCATGTAGACCTACAATAATTGAAAACTCTATGGCTGATCCATAACTTCTAATAGAAGTCTATGCTCCGACATACACATCTTTTATAAAGTCAAAATATATTTGATAGACATTTTTACCTTAAACTACACACAAAACAATTCAGGTGATACTCAATTATAGGTTTTTAAGATCAATAAAAATCACATGTAAATCATTTATTTGCTCTTTATGCCTCTCCATTTATTGTCTTACACTAAAATCTCTTTCGTAATGGATCTTCCTAGAATAAAACCAAATTGATTTTCCAAAACTCATGTAACTTTCCGAAGTCTATGTTCCATTACTCTCTCCATTAACTTCAATTTATAATTCATAAATTTGATCCCATTATAGGAAGCACAATCCTAAACATCATTTTTGTTATTAAAAATTGATATTGAATTTTTATTGACTAAATTACCATATTATGCCACATAATTCTCCAAATTCAATCGATGTCTTCTTATTGGACATAAAGCCTTATTTTTAAACATAATTTTCAAAATTTAAATTTAATTTCTTTTTTTTTTAACTAATATTCAGTTGATTCATAGCTAACTTCTAGATGTTCTGACACAAGTCTACAATATGAGGCTATAACGAATTTGAAAAGCGTTATAGGAATATTTATGAAGGTTCTTTATTGTTTCATCAACCAAGTAAAGGTTCCTTGAACACTCCTTAACACGAAAACTGGTTTATCTTGTCATAGCTCTCAATCGAAAAGTGGTTTATCGTGTCACACCTCTCCATCTTCAAGGAAGTAGTCACTTAATAAAAGAATGACAAAGTTGACATGATTGACACTCTGTTTTCTAGTCTCACCATTAATCCATCGATGCTTCCATTTTGTGAAAGAAAATATGATGGCAAGGTTTTTTCATGTAGCTTTGAGGGCATTTCGTATTTAACAGCATCTATAGTAGTATTATTTGTTTTTTTTATTTTATATTTGATATTCTTTAAACATTATCAAAATTTTAAGACCTTAACCTTATGCATGAAATCAATCTTAATTTCTTGCATCTTTAATAACATTTTTAAAATTTTGGTCATTTGGATCAATATTCCTTTATTTGAAGGTGGATTGAGAAAAACTCTAAATCTTCTCAAATTAACATTCTAAAGGTAGATAAATAGATAGTAGGTTCAGATTTTTCTAACATTTTTTGGTATGTTTAGTCATAGAAAGATATGTCACCATGTTTAGTCATCGAAAAATATGTCACCCTATATTTTTTCTTTCCTATGAAAGAAGGCAAATTCATCCATCTGTGATAAAAACCATCTATATCTAAAAAGTGATTACCTATTCTATCTGCCTCATTTTGAATTCTTCCATCTTTTTTTTTTCTTGCAAATTACTTTTTCTGACGCAATCTCATTTCTCCTTTATTTAAATGATACATTTGCAGGAAAGAGGAGTGGATGATTTAGAAACAAAGAAGGTTGTTCTTGTGCATGGAGGTGGTTTTGGTGCATGGTGCTGGTATAAGACTATGTCGCTTTTGGCGGACGCCTCGCTTTTGGGGGATGCTGGATTTGAGGTCACTGCAATAAACCTTGCTGGATCTGTAACTCATTCCGTCGATGCTAACAACATTACAAGTCTTTCCGAATACTTAAATCCATTGATTACTTTCCTTGAAAAGCTTGGTGATACAGAGAAGGTTTGCTCTCTTCTTCCTAAATTAAGATTGAATATATTCCATTATTCATCATATTTTTTTTGTTTTGTCATTTTAGAATCTACTTAGCTCAACAATATTTTATATCTTTCTAATATTCATCTTATCGATTAAAGTGTCCAAATAATTCCCTGAATATTTACATGGGACATTTTTAGTCTTAGAGTCTATAAAAATGTCAAATTAATCCATAGACTCTTTTAATATGGGGTAAAATAGTTCCAGGAAAGACTATTTTAGCCACCAATTAAAAAAATTGGAGATTAAATTGACACTTTTATAAATTTTAAGATTAAAATATTCCCCCGCGAAGAGTTGGGGATTATTACAATGTTTTTTTTTAAATGACTGCTCTTTTCCTCGCACCATTGTAGCCTTCAGTTCTGGTTTTGGGAGCATAGATGATCTTGCTGAACTAAAAAATTGTATTCTTTTGGATTTTAATCTCAAGCATTTTTTTACAGGTGATCCTAGTTGGGCATGACTTTGGTGGTACATGCATCTCATATGCCATGGAAGCATTTCCGGCGAAGATTGCCAAATCTGTCTTTCTTGCTGCCTTTATGCTGAAAAATGGCCAAAGAACCGTTGAGAACTGTTGACATGCTCTCTCAAGAGGTTTCAATTCATTTTTACAAATCATTATTTACATACATACCACACAATTCGTATATATTTTCATATCTGACACAAAATGTAATATTTATATGCATACCATTAAAATCCTTAACCACATAAAAATTACTACCGTTACTAAGTTTTTTTAAGTAAAATACACATTTTTCATGCATAATTTTATAATGCCAAAGAGTTATAAATGTATATATATATATTTGAAAATTGTGAAATATCTTGTCATTTTCACCAAATGTATTTTGTTGTGAGGTACATGGACTGCTGATCACTCCTAACCATATCTGCTATCCATTTTTTTCTGACAATAGGAAGCTACAAATGAACTGATGCAACAAGCTCAAATCTTTTTGTATGCAAATGGAAAAGATCAAACTCCTACAGCTATTAGCCTCGAGACATCATTATTAAATGATCTTCTGTTTAATCAAAGCCCTACGAAGGTATGCCTTGTTCTACCGATCAACAGCCTTTTTATTTTATTTTATTTTATTTATTTTCTTGTCTTCTGTATAGTTAGTGTTAAGGTAAACGTTTGTTTTGCATAAAAGTGTCTATGTATAGGAAATTAAAGAGCATATAAATGATAAAAAGTACTTTTTTTTTGTAATACTATTTACAATCTTGTACTTTCTAGTAATTTCTCTCGAGTTGGATCCTTAATTAATTAGCTCGAGCTTGTAGCATAGATTGTTAAACTAAAGTAAACCTAAAGCTTTGATAAAAAATGACCAATTGTTTCGTCTTGATAACGAACGAGGATGCAAAAGCGCAATGACTTGAATAATGTAGGAGAGAGCATTGACAGGTCGGGAATGATCGAGTCAACTATCATCTAAGATTGAACATATTATGGGGAGGGATTTAGTTGAAAGAGACTTTTGGCAATAAAAAATTCCTCTTTTTTTTATTATTAGATGCTTGGATTACTAGTAAATGAAAATTATTATTCATTTTACTTGACTTGTATAAGTTATAGATATATATGATATTATGTTTTGAGAAATACGTAGAGGGAAGAAGGCCCCACATCTTCTTTACATTATATTGGAACTTGACAATTGATACAATAGTTGGTTCAAAACTATTTAACAACTAAGGAAATTTGACAATCATCACAAATCAGAGAAGACTTGAAGTTTTTCATGAGAAACAATAAGGAAATGAAAAGCTTTCAACCACTGAAGATGAGCAAGATGACAACTACGTCCGTGCATGGTAAGCGTGGGGGATGAGCAAGTTAGGATAGCCCATCTCGAATACCATACAACAACACCAACAACAACAACATCAGCAACAAGGCCTTAATCCCACTACGTGGGGTCGGCTACATGTATCTTTTTTCTCGATTGCATCCTATTTAGTGTCATATTTTCATTTAGTTCTAATAAATTAAGATATTTTTTTTATAAAATAAGCCCAAGTCTTCCTAGGTCTACCCCTACCATCTCGAATACCATATTAAAGGAAAATCTTTTTTTTTCTGTAGGATATCGCTCTGGCTTCAGTTTCTATGAGGCCCATCCCTTTTGCACCAATACTAGAAGAACTCCAGCTTACAGATAACAACTACGGCTCAGTCAGGAGATTTTACATCGAGGCTACTGAAGACAATGCGCTGCCTCTTCCCCTGCAACAAAGACTGTGCGAATCCAACCCCCCGGAGAAGGTTTTTAGGCTTAAAGGCTCCGATCACTCCCCATTCTTTTCCAAGCCTCAAGCTCTGCACAAGATCTTGCTGGAGATTGCAGCTATTTCTCCTAACCAGAACTTGAAAAATCTGTAAAGCTTTTGCTCATAAGAATTTGAAACTCATCGGACTCAAAAAAATGTTTTGATTCTTAGAGGTTGATTCTGGCGACATTTATTTTCCAATGAAAATCATTTCAAAGATGTTGACATAAAATTTGGGGGCATTTACATACATACTCCACCAGATTCCTATGTATTTATATATCTAACATCAAAAATTTACTTTTTGCATTATTACCCCCAAATCTTTCATATCATGTCAAAAATATGATCTTTTATTAACTTTTTAAAACAAGTGAATTGCACATTTTCAGTCATAGATAAGGTGGATATGTAAGAATCGGGTGGTATATTTGTAAATGGCTCCAGAAATTGGGTTGAATGTCCCGCCTCAAATATAGTTAGTGTTTTTAACCATTAGATTTTCTTTGAGATTCGTGTAATATAGGATGTCTTGAGTCAAATATAACCGTTATATTGCACTCACCTCAAAATAACCTTGATAATTTTTTTATCTAGATTTTAATCATATCATTAAAAATAAAAATCATATTTTAAATTTAATATTTTCATTAATTTAATAGTAATTTATTATTATCTAAAAATAAGAAATTAGAATTGAATTTATCTTCTAATTAAAACATACTTCTCACCTTGATTTGAAATGAATTTCAGGGAAGAAGATGTTGGCATATGGTGATTAATTGTAGACAGCTACAGTTAAACTGGTCTTTAATAATAGCTTTTTGATTGTATTTATTCTTTTTAACTCTATTATAAATTATTCATTTTCATATTTGATTTTATTAAAATTTAAAAAAATTACGCTCAAACTTATTTTTAATTTATTTATGCTAAATAAATGAATACTTCAACAAATTAAGAAAAAAATTGACTAAAAATTGAATGAATTCCTAGCTTTTCGTATGAAATTATTAATAAATTATTTTATAAATCAAAATAAATAAGTAATTGAATAAATTATAAATTAATATTTAGCTAATTCATATCAATTAAATAGAATAACAATAAATTATAAATATTTTTTATAATAAAATAATATAGAAATAAAATACTGACAAATTATTTTGATGACAAAAGAAATTAAAAATACATTGTATTATTATTATTAGCCGTACCGCGTAGTCCTCACACTAACTCCACTACCAATGTTAAAAGACAGCTATGCAAAGCATTGCCTTTCTCATTTATATTCTAGTTTACTGTATAATTACCATAGTAGGGAATATACTTTCTCCCTTGTGCTATAATTTATAATGCATATTTAATATATTACTATTAAATAGATAATTAAATAAATTCTAAAATTTTTAAATTTCATTTAAATAATATAAATTATCGTTATATTAAGTGTAAAATATTTAACAAGTTTATTTATTGAAAAATAAAAATATTTATTCATGAATATAAATAACTAATTTAATCCATATTCAAGTTTAGTTTTGATGAAGAAACTTGACCAAGTATTAATCCAACCAAATTTGAGTTAAAAATAGGGAGATTAAATAGAATTTGAGCAAATCAATCTAAACTCAATAATAAAACAAATATATATATATATATATATATATATAATAAATAAAAGATGTATTAAAATACATTACCAACATATATAAAGTTAATTTATCAGTTGAATCCACCTTATTTTGAATGAATCATCTTCCAATTAAATCATATTAGTTTTGAATAAATTTGAAGCACCTAGCATAATCCTACCCTAATGTTGACATATAAACTTGTTCATCAAGCCAAAGAAAAAAAAATGCCTAAAGAAGCAAGAAATGACCAGCACTTCCCAAAATAATAAAAAAAAACCTTTTATGTGACTTGTACTAAATAATGAACATTACCTTAAAACATAGAAAATTTACACCACTAAATTCATTGTCAGCCCATCCTATTTGCATTCTCTCACCTTTTATTATTCCCCTCTTTGAACTTCACAACTGATATTTTCCCCACAATATTTTGATGATGTTATCTTAATTTTCTTCATCTCCTGAGCTATCAACCTGCAAAGGCTTTCTTAACTGAATCACTTGGGGATCAATACAGCCTTTACTAATGTTGCTTCCATTGATTCTGTAAATGTTTACATGTTCTGTTCCTCTGCTGCCACTTTAGGTTGTCCATTAGCTGAAGAGCCATCAGCTAGTCCTGCTACATACAAAATTAATTAATAAATAAATGAAAATGAGAATATCAGTTGGTAAGCTTAAAGTTAAGCAACATTATTTTTTTATTTACAAAGAGAAAACTTGAAATATTGTTCTACATTTTTTTTTTTCGGAAGGCACCTGAGGGTTCATTTCTCGCAGGTACTGGCATTGATTTTCCTTGAGCCTGCAGAGAATAGAATTATAGTTTCAAGTTAATTTCAAAATAGGAAAATATCTTCAAAAGAAAAGAAAAAAAGTGGAAAACAACTAAGAGCATGAAGAAAATAAACTTTGAAGTAAAGTGCCAATATGGTCCCCGACTACTTACCTGTTGTCGTTTTAGTCCCAGAGAGTATAAAATGGTCAATTTAATCCCATAAATATAGGGATGTCAAAACGGCTCGTTGTTCGTGAACAACTTATGTTCGGCTCATTAATTAGCTCGTGTTCGATTCGTTCGTTAAACAAACAAGCCGAACCCAAACAATTTTTTTGCGTTCGATATATAAACAAGCCAAACATGAACAAAGAAATGTTTATTCGTGTTCGGTGTGTGTATAATGAGTATTATTTTTAAATAATTTAATTGACAACAAGGCAAAAAGATTATAATCAATTAAAATTACTAGTTAAAAATAGAATAAAAATATATGAATTTCTATTTAAATGAATATTTTAATTTAATAATAAGATTTAAATCTTGCCCTCCATAAAATTCTACGGTTGTGTGACTAGGGTTGTCCAAATGGCTCATTGTTCGTGAACAACTTGCATTCTACTCGATAAGAAAATGAGCCAAACACATAAATTTTTTGAACTCGATATATAGACGAGCCAAACACGAACGATGATATTTTTTAACAAACCGAACAAAAGCCGAGCTCAGGCTCGTTTACACCCCTAAGAGCTGCATGATTAGGGTTGTTAAGACGGCTCTTTGTTCGCAAACAACTCGTGTTCGGCTCGTTAAGAAAACGAGCCAAAAACGAACAATTTTTTTTTTCTTCAAATTATAAACGAGCCGAACGCGATTTTTTTACAAGCTGAGTCCAGGCTCGCTCATGTTCGACTCGTTTATACCCTACATAAATAGTCCTTCCTTTCGAAATTCTGAGGTCTATTTCAATCCATAAAAAATTGGGGATTAATTTAACAATTTTATAGATCGTACGACTAAAATGAGCCCATGCAAAGAGTCAAAGAATCACTTTGATATTTTTCTCATTAACAAGTCTTTTGAATTTTTTGTTCTGTACTATTCCAATATATGGCTCTTCTCCATTTGCTTCAGCTTTAGGTTATATGCAAGCTAGGAATTTGAATGAAAAGAAATATAAATCTCAAATGAAGGATCGTTTTTTCATAATCAAACTATTAATCGCATGCATTTCAATTCATTTTATTTACTTTTTCTCCAGTTGAAATGGAAAGTCCCAAGATTTTAATAGATGGACCTGGGAGGGAAAAGCTAATCCTGTTTTCACTCATAGCTTTATTAGCACATCATCTCTTCTCTGTAAACATTCAAATCACCTAAATTCGTCTCCACCAAAACTCTTCTGACAAGTTTTTAAGGCCATGAAAATAAAATATACAAGAAGAACATAGAATATAATTATAAAAACTAACCATATTTTCTGGTTTATTTTCATCTTCTCTTGTATCAGCCAAGTTAGAATTGGGATTTTTCTGACAATCTTTAATATTTGTTGGATCTGGCTTTATTTCCTGAGGAATGTCTTTCGCAGTACTGCATATTTGCAGACTTAAGTTCAGTTTACTGTCAGCCTCTCCCCTCATCTTCCTGATAACATCAGGTATAATTGCAATTAAAAAACAGTGTTGTCATAAACGAAAGGAATCTGGCATAATGCAAAGTTTCTTACTTGCTCGTGCATGCAAGGCTATCTTCACAAGAACGAGAGGTGCAGGAGAAAAGCATGCCACGAAGTAACTTTCCATTTATAATCGTCTCAATCACATATCCGTGTTGATGTGTGCCTTTAACTTCAGCTTCAAATACTATCTCCTCATCAGAATAGGAGGCACTAGTCCTGGTCCCTGCATTGTTACACCACCAAATAGTAAGATTCTATGCATTAAGCCTGGTTACATCTATAAATATAAATAGAAGAATTCTTTAAATTCAAACGAGAACAAAAAAAATGTTATTTGTGACAATCAAGTTATAGTTCATTTGAAGGCATTTCTTTGCCTTTTAAACTGCTGCTATGCTTCTGTTTGACTATTATTTTCTTGTCATTTTTCAGAAATTTTTGCAGTGGAAAGTTACTTTTTACAACTTGATTTATTAGTGTGATAATTATAAATTAGTCACCGTTTCATTCGTTCTAAGAGAACATATTACCAAAATAACTTTCAAAAAAATTGCTTTTCTTATAACAGCCATAGAGACATCTATATAAGTTGTAGCCACTCCAATAGACCCTTCCATTTGTTCTTATCTATATAATTGTAGCAATCATCTTAATACACATGAATATGTGTCCAACATAAAAGTTTTAAATTTGCTACAGATGACCAACCATATGGCTGCAAACAGGAGAAAGTAGGAATAAATAAATTCTAGAAAAGTTTCTTTTTACATGGCATGGTGGCACTTTCTGATGACAAACCATACAGCGTTATTGGTAAGAATTTCTCTCATACAAAGAGAGGCGAGCCTATTTTTAAGTTAATTGCATGTAAAAGAAAAAGAGGGGTGGGAGGAATCAAGCAGAAAACCCAAAATAGTTTGATTCCAAATCAACTCAAGCTCCTTTTGAGTCAAGGCATCTATATATATATATATATATATATAAGATTTGAAATCACGCATCTGTCTCCATTACAACATATCATAGTTGAGTTTCAAGAAGAAAATAAAGTAATGGATGAAACATTACCCATCACTCTCAATGAGAACATTTATATTCATATTTATAAACTTTTCATAGATGTAATTCTCCATAATTAATTACCCCTCGTAATCATAAGAGAGAACAAGAAATTGAGGACATTCACTAGATTAAACATAAATCTAATTAATCTATAATGGCTTCCATTCTAGTTTGAAAGAATATTCTCTCTATTTTTAGAGGTGAGGGTGGGGGGGGG